>NW_027508711.1:6345000-6560000 GCF_051911475.1 Siphateles boraxobius
CAGTTTTTGATGGTTCTTTCTAGTCCAAATTTGTCATAATCTAGTTTATCCACTGGTGGTCTTGGTTTCAGCCTGGTAGACCATCTTGTAGTCCACTTTGGACCAGCAAGTCCCAATTTGACCACCATTATATGGGTTGCCCTGGTTTTTCCAGCAGGGATTCAATGAAGTTCATGAAGTTAAATTGGCATGATTAATAACAGTGTCCTTCTTTGTCTCTCCACAGATTCCCTGGCTCTTCAGGAGCGTGGAGAACAGCCTCACTGGTGTGTGGTGGCGTACTGGGAGGAAAAGACCCGCGTCGGGCGCCTCTACTCCGTCCAGGAGCCATCTCTGGACATCTTCTATGACCTACCTCAGGGCACGGGCTTTTGCTTGGGCCAGCTCGCCTCCGAAAACAAGAGTCAACTGGTGCAAATGGTTCGGACCAAGATCGGCTACGGCATCCAGCTCAGCCGCGAACCCGACGGCGTGTGGGTGTATAACCGGAGTTGCTACCCCATATTCATCAAGTCAGCCACACTGGACAACCCCGACTCGCGGACGCTGCTGGTGCATAAAGTATTCCCCGGGTTTTCCATCAAGGCTTTCGACTTTGAGAAGGCAGGGAGCCTGCAACGGCCCAACGACCACGAGTTTAGCCAGCAGCCGAGGACGGGTTTCACCGTCCAGATCAGTTTCGTGAAGGGCTGGGGACAGTGTTACACCAGACAGTTCATCAGCAGCTGCCCCTGCTGGCTGGAGGTCATATTTAATAACCGATAACAGCCAGCCCCGCCCCTTGCCACGCCCCCATTCCTTCATTGCTATGGAGACGGACTAGCCCTTACCTTTTACGGACTATGTTGTTCTGTTTCTGCGAGAAGCGGACGATGTTTTATGAGAGAAATGGAAAACGAAAACTCACTTTGACTTTAATAAATGACTAAGATTTAATTAAGTGAAATAAAAGCTAAAATGTATTTTATGTTAAATATAAATATATTATTACCTGTAAATACGAAGTTTTATATATGCATTGTTATTTATGTTTTGTGCAATGTGTTGATGAGATGAAAAAGAGATGCACTTTGCTTAATATAAATGCAAACAAAGAAATGCCAAAATAAATAAAAAAATACAGAATATATCACTGAATTTGTGTGTTTTGCTAATATGAAGGATGTTTTCTTGACCTGAAAAATGCACCCACAAATTAAGACACTTTTGCAGTCATCATAGGCGTTTGCGTAAAACAAATTCTGTACTGTTTATTGAGATTTGTTTTATGCTCGGCTCTAAAAGTAGCATTTTTTTTATGATGAGTGCAGAAAATTCTATTTAAAAACAGTACTCATGACAAACAGTAAAAATCATTGAAATACATTATCTTATTTAGACAATCTCTTTAATGACCCAAATTGCACTTTAATTTCAGAATCACATTTTATTTACATATGTGCCAAGTTTCAATATTTGATGATTTGAACGAGTTTCTGTGAGAGCAAATTCCCTCAGTGTAAGTGGAACGCCCCGGGGGCCGGTTGTGTGCCAGGAACAGCAGGTCTCTGGGGGAGGGGGAAGTCTACGGGCCGTCTAGACGAGCGAGCGAGTGAGCGCCACACCTCCTGATATGGACGTCTGCTGGGGGGATTACAGCGTAAGCCTGCTCTGACCCCACAGCCCTGACAGACCTACATTCACCAGCCCCAGATTCACATGCAGACCTCAGACAGAAGCATGATCCAAACATTAACATAAAAATGAAGTTTTATCCTTTTTCTTTCCTCCTCTGTCTGTCTTTCTTGGGTCAGTTCAGAGCATGTTGGTGTCTAAAGTGTATTCCTGGGTATTAGTGTCATGGTGGTGTCCTGGTCTCTGTAATCCAAACCCTCCTAATGCATCTAAAGCTTGTGCTGGCCAGGAAACCGGACAGATGCCTAGACCCGACACCAATACCAAGAGCTTATTTAGTCCACAAAGACACTGAACTGTGAACACAAAACCAGCTAATTACAGCATAAGCAAAGACAAATGGATGAGTAAACAAAATATTACATATTTGTTAAAGGAATAGTTCTCCTAAAACTGAAGAATGTAATTTACCTCGTGTATTCCGCTAACTCAAATATATCCCAAACGTCGTAGCTTTAAAGATAAGATAAGCTTTAAAGAGTAAAACAGCTCTAGTGTGTTTATCTCTGTAACCCTGCTGGATCAAGCGGATCACTGTCTGAGGAAACACAGGACGACGACTCCACAAACACAAAGGAGAAGCTCTCAGCGCTGCCGGCTCGTCTCTGCCCCGAGGGACGGCACATTTGCCCCAGCGGCAGCCATCTTGATAACTAGTTTTAGAACTAGAGAACACAAAGTTCTTTGAATGAATGTTTCTCCTGTGACATCATGCTTTGGAATCTTACATTTTTGAGTCATTCATGATTGTTTGTTTTTAATTATCTAGCAATTTACTGTCACTTCAATATGTGCACAAGTGTGATGATGATGTGTAAAAAAACTCAGGTGTGTAGTCCACTTTAAAAAAAAAACATTTACATATCAAATTATATTGTTTTATGAATAAAAAAATAATTTTTGCACATAATATACACAAAGTGAAAAACTATGAATGTAAGTAATGGACAAACATGTTTTGAGTGAATTTTCTGAAAATCTTAAGAAAAGTTCAGGTCATATTTGACCCCAAAATATAATATATATATATATATATACACAAACAGTACCGGCCAAAAGTTTGTAAACTGCATTTATTTGATCGAAAATACAGAAAAACAGCAATATTGTGAAATATTATTACAATTTAAAATGATTGTTTTCTATTTTAATATACTTTAAAAAATAATTTATTTCTGTGATCAAAGCTGAATTTTCATCAGCCATTACTCCAGTTTTCAGTGTCACATGATCCTTAAGAAATCAGGGAAATATGCTGATTTTATAATATTATATATATGTATATATATATATAAATAAAATGATGTTTCATTAGTACATTTCAAAGTACAGTTATAATTATATGTTCATTGTTCTGAATTAAAAAAAAAATTTATTACAAATAAAAAGGTGTCCACACTGATACTAGTGAATAGTAGATTGGGAATGTTAACTCTAAAGTAAATAATGTCTCAATTAAATTAAATAATACAAAATAAAAGGCTGTAAAGTAGGCATCATTTTCTTAATACAAAATATAATTTCGATTTATATTTTGTGTAAATGGATGTGTAAGTCACCTGACTGACTGACAGACCCAGCACAAGCCAATACCTGCTTCACTTCACCCCGGAGAAAACCCACAAAGTCAGATGCTTTATCTGATTTCCTTTTGTTTTCCTCTTTCTCATCCATCAGATAACGGCGTTGCCCTCATATGCCCGAGCGCTTTCCGTTCGCTCTTTACACGCTACAACCAGCCGACTGAAACCTGCGACTGACTCCGACATGATGGAGCCAAAGCGCCTGTGGCCTCAGTGTCTGATCTTCTGGCTCACTCACTGAAGGGATAGTTCGCTCAGTAATGAACTCAGTCATTAACTCACCCTCATGTCGTTAAACCTGTTTTGAAGAATCTGTCATGGTCCAAAAAAGACAAAAGTACTGTAACAGTCGTCCATATGACTCAAGTGCTCTTCTATTGTCATGCAACAGCTTTGAGTGAGGAACAGACTAAAATTAACATTTTCCTGTGCACTGAAACTCCGAAATCCACATTCATATAATATATGTCTAAGTAGGTTTCAATCGTTTTTGTTTTAGTTTTAGTAACTTTAAAGCGGCTGTAGGCCTGTAAGAATGTTCATGTAATTTTATTGCCAATTTATAACGAAACTTTAAAAACAAGTCCTTTCCGACTCGCTACAGTTGCCTATAGTGAAGGACTCGGGACGTTTTTGCCAGGTGTGCTGAAATGCTAAGAAAGTGCTGGGTAATAACTGATTACATGTAATCTGGATTACGTAATATGATTCCAAAAATTAAATAGGCCTACCTCTAATTAGATTTACATTTTAAAATACTTACAATCAGACTAGTTACTTTTCTATTGATTACATCTTATTCTCACAATGGCAGTAAATTATTAAATTTATTGATTCTTTGTTATATTCAAAAAGTTTCACTTTTAACAAGCGTTTTCTCAATGCATATCTAATCAGTTCCGGCGGAACACATTAATTCGGCTATTATTTGCATGATCAATCAGTGACTCATTTGTATTACTGTCTTTGGAAGGCTTTTGTCTTTCAAACACATTAATATGTATAAATTCTCTCATTTCATATTTACATGCAATGCAGGGATTCCCCGGGTTTTTTCTTGTCAGCGGAACCTCTTTGCCCTAGTATTTTTACTTGAAGTAAACCCTTAGATTTTAAGATAATAAATTAGATCAACAATAAAATTAAGTCAATACTAATAATAAAAAATAAGAGTATAATTAAGTTCACTGTTCTCTGATGTCGGTTAATGGTCACATGACATCCAGGTAAACAAATATATTTTAATCTATTTTATCAGTTAATGTTTAATTTTTATTTAAATTAAAAAATATATATATATATTTTCATGATTTAATTACTTAATAGCTTTTCATTAAACAAACCTCAGTCTGGGAAACCCTGATGTAATGTATAGCCTAATATTTTATGTACTTCATGGTGTTGATAAAAAGTGGGATATATTTTCTTTCCCTTTGTATTTTTAAATCAATACGGTACAAGATTATCCTATTCAAATCAATGTGATAAATAAGTAAAAAGTAATCAGAAAGTAGTCAGAATACATTACCTAAAATTAGTCATCTAGATTGCATTACTAACTATAATATTAATAATATAATTTGGAATTAATAGATCATGTTAAACTAAATAAAATAGTACACTTAATTTTATTTCAGCTCATTTGAAAACCTGGTTTTAGCTTCATCCAAGGCGTATTAAAATTCATCACAAAAAGTTGCATTCTCCTGTGTGTTTTAGTAACTGTAATACAGCTGATCCAGTAAACATGTCACTGTAATGTTTTGTTGCATTCAGTGGTCTTTTACAATACACATCTAAATGAGGTCACATAACAGACTTCTGTTGTTTTTATATGAAGCTAATTATAATTATGATCGACAAACCCAAACCCTACCTTAAACCAAACCTGTATGAATCATTTTCATACCTTTGAGGTCGTCCACGAAGGAAGGTTTCGTCAGACGAGGCTCCTTTATGAGAAAATGTTGTCTCCAACATATAATAGCTACATAAACACACACTACAGTCACACATTTAGATAAAGTGTGGTTATAGGAACATACAATAATCAGGAAATTTTTTTTTTAAATTATTAAAATACACCTGTTTCAATTGTAAAAACATCAGATTTATTGGCATGAGACTAGATTGATAGATTGTAAATAAACCACACAAACAAGGTTAGTTAGAGATTCTATGAACTAATAAAGAAGCATTTCTTATTATCAGTTTTGAAAAAAGTTGTGCTGCTTCATTTTTAAATCTTACTGACCCCAAAGTGTCGAGTGTATGTTCAAATCCCTAATCTTAACGTTTTTTTTGGCTTTTAGTATGAATATGTTAGCCTTATCTAAGCTAGTGTGCTCCATAACAATGACAACATTTGCATTTAGAAGATAAGCATTCAAAACGTACAGTATCTCACTTCGCCAATGTGGATCAGATTTTGATGACATCACTCTGCCCTTCAGCTTCTCAGCAGATTTTCTGTCCAATCAAATGCTCTCTCTAGAATCTGAAGCTCCGCCCCCCGCATTATAAATCGACGCAGAACCTGTAGCTTAAATAGGTCACTTTATCACACATTTACTATTTTCTACATGGTGAATGGCACATAGTGAACGATTCAGACAGTGTAAATATGCTTTCCATTGGGGCGAATGAAGTCTGGTTTCATGTCGCTGTCACGCGAACCACCGCAGCTCCGGTCCAGAGACACGTCGCAGAACAGAAAAAGTATCGGACAAGTTTGATTTCTGCACAGAATGCTTATTTTGAAGTGATATGGAGGAGATTGGGAGGAGAAATGGTTAGAGATTATAAGGAAACTGCAGCTTTCCCAAGCTCAACGGCTCTGGCTAAATGTGATTGGCTATTTTTAAAAAGGGGAGGAGCTGTTCGATATGTCCCGCCCTGACTTCCTGTTTCAGTGAAAATTACGTCAACATAAGGCACTTCAGTGGGCCTTTAACAAGCATCACTGAGTGAAATGTGATGATCCTCAAAACATTTAGTTACCTACTCATGAACTCTCAGATAGATAGAGAGAGAGAGAGAGGGAGAGAGAGAGAGACAGAGAGAGAGAGAGACAGAGAGAGAAGGAGAGAGAGAGAGAGGGAGACAGAGAGAAGGAGAGAGAGAGACAGAGGGGGAGAGAGAGAGAGAGAGGGAGAGAGAGAGACAGAGAGAGAGAGAGAGAGAGAAGGAGAGAGAGGGAGACAGAGAGAGAGACAGAGAGAAGGAGAGAGAGACAGAGGGGGAGAGAGAGAGAGAGAGGGAGAGAAAGAAAGAAAGAGAGACAGATGGGGACAGATGGGGAGAGAGAGAGAGAGAGACAGAGGGGGAGAGAGAGAGAGAGACAGAGAGAGAAGGAGAGAGAGAGAGAGGGAGACAGAGAGAGAGACAGAGAGAGAAGGAGAGAGAGAGGGAGAGGGAGACAGAGAGAGAGACAGAGAGAAGGAGAGAGAGAGACAGAGGGGGAGAGAGAGAGAGAGAGGGAAAGAAAGAAAGAAAGAGAGACAGATGGGGACAGATGGGGAGAGAGAGAGAGAGAGAGACAGAGGGGGAGAGAGAGAGAGGGAGAGAAAGAAAGAGAGACAGAGAGAGAGAGAGAAAGAGAGAGAGAGAGAGATATGTTGTCTGGCTGTTGTTGGGGAAAAGCTGAGTTGTGTGAATTCCTATGTGGATTGCCACATACACATACAGTGAGGAAGCACAGAAACACACACATGCACAGACGAACACCACCTATTGTGTAGATCTCGTTCTCTCTCACACGCTCAAACCAAGAAAATAACATCCAACTCACAAACTTCTGTCTCCATAGAAACAGACGGCTGCAGCCAGTCGCTGCTTGATCCGAAGAAACTAAATATCTTTCTTTCTTTTTTTTCTAGTACAACTATAAGCTACTTTTATGTCCTTGATATTATATTGTTTATTCAAGATGGGAAAAAACAACTTGTATTTCATGTGGCGTAAACTGTCCCTTTAATTGTTCTATTCACACTCTAATGAGTCTTTACCGGTCTTTTTAGCTTTATTGTTTTCAATTAACTAACAGTATACAACAAACAGGGGCTGCGTCCAAAATCAAATTACTTTCTTGAATAGATACTTATTTTGAATAAGTAATTACTTCATGGCCGCTAAAAAACTGTTATACATAGTATGAGTGTGGTGTGTATAGTGTGAATGTAATCTGGACGTACTACATCCGCCATGTTGTCATTATCATGTGACCTACCAGCGTCAGTTGTGTCGCTTCTCCTCCATTCATAAATCCTCTCCCGCGGCTTCATGGGAAAGTAAATGTCCATCATATGAAAACTTCACAATCTCGCAGGAAGTAGATCATCCGGGTACTTTTTGCCTTCTCTTTTATGAGTACTGTGAATTCAGACATGCTTCTTTTATCACATACTGTTTTTCGCCTACTTCGCTTTTTAGTATGCGATTTCGGATGCAGCCGATATACCTGAAGTTCTCAATGCAAATGGGATAATCCATCAACTAGCTCTGCAAGCATAAAACAAACTAATAAATGCATTGGTTCAATAAACAGTAATAAATGTAAATGCTCTGTGCCAAAACACTAGAACTGCCACAGCCTTCTAAGGGAACATACAAACTGAAACAAAGTCTCATAAGAGACAAATCTGAGACACTTTACATGGGCATCAATGCTACGTCTATTGATCTGGATACATTTGAAAACAGCGTTTTCTTTTTAAAATACTAGCGTTTTCAAGAGTTTTCCTAAAGTTTCTAATCCACACCGAATCGTCGGGAAAACACTGAATTCCCATTATTGCACATGCGTAAAACCTTACAAACGCTCACAGACGGAACAGACATAATAAAGTTCTCATGGTATTCTTCTGACAGGATCATTTTAGCCAATAAAATAAAATCACACCATTCACTGATGGGTCCAGGTCGCACTCACTCACCATATGTTTGGTCTAAAGCTCTCATGGATTGCTGCAGGACAGGAATTGCGAGTACATTTTCTGCAGTCTTTGCAGGACTGTGATATGAAGAGTGTACAAAGTAACATCTTTAGCAACAGTGTGAAAGTGAATAGAATATAATTAGCACAATAGCGGTATAAATATACATATCTATCGGTTCAATATCCGTCACATGACTAAAAATGCGTCATCGTTTTCAAATACTGCTTTCAGTCCACGCTATAGCGCCAAAACTGCGTTTTTAACTTATCCACTGTTTTTAAAAAGCTAAATATTCTCTGAACAAAAACGCAATCTCAGTGTGGAAGGCCAAAATGGAGAGAAAAAGGCGCGGTTTCAAATGAAAAAGTGTTGACAAGGCCAGTCACAACAAACTTGACTAGCACACAGAAGATTCAAGTTAGCATACTGTTAGCATGTTTCTAAGCTAATGACCATGCAACAGCAAATATTAGTTGAAATAATCAATTTAATGAAATGTAACCATTTGTATCAGTGATTTCCAGTTATAGTTTATGAATTAATTAATTAATAGATGTTTAACTATCCAATGCTAAAATTCTAGGCACTATATTGGAACAAATTGATAGAATATAGCTTACTTTGAATTACACTCAAGCTAATTTAAATATAAATATGAATTTTTGAATTGTGATTTGTGTAGGCATATGGGGCGTTTCCAGCATTGAAGGACATCCGGGGCTTAGCCCAGACCATTTTATGTAAATACAGGGATCACTTGAAGAATTTTTTTTTCATTACAGTAACTATTTACTTTCATTCAAAATACATCTTTAACATTATGCACACACACATACACACTCTCTCTCTCTCTCTCTCTCTCTCTCTCTCTCTCTCTCTCTCTCAACACACACACACACACACACACAGTCAACATATACTATTCACCTCTTGCTTTCTATCTGGTGTGTCCTTCTATATTTGTTATATTACTCTTTTAGCATTTGCTGTTGTCTTTCTCATCACTTGCTGTTGTCTTTCTCTCTCCCTTTAATATAAATAATTTTGATTTTTTTACATAAATAGTCAAAATGATGTATGAGATCCTAAGTTAAAGCAATACATGAATGACTTTAGTCTACGTTCATTGACACACCATGGCATCGAACTGTATATAATTCTCAAAGTGGGATAAAACTAATGTTTCTGGCTACCCTTACGAAAAAGAAGCATACTTCAAGTTCATTTTATGAAGATGTATTATTCGTTAACTAGGTTTCTCATTTGTAATGCATCTGTACTACAAGTGCACTTATAAGTATACTAGTAGTAGTTTACTATTTTAATACAATTAGTATTTTTTAGTTTATGAAAGTACATACTGAAGTGTACTCTCAGTAAACTACTAGTTTAGTAGTTTATACTGCAAGTATACTTGCAAGTTTTCTTTAAGTGAATATAAACTTATACTTGTTATAGTTCCCTATTTATGTATTATTTTTGCACTTGCAGTATACTATTATTTAAAATACCTTTAACTGTACTTTAATTTTAAAGACATTTCATTAGCTTCATGCATTCTTTTTTTATCAACACTTGAATGTTGGTAAGTTTCATAAAGAAAGGCAACATTAGAATTGTAATTAAAGGACGCTTGAATAAAATTATGCAGACAAAATTAAAATGCGGCACACTGCTTATGACTTATACGAGCTTATGCTCGTGACGCGGGACAACAAAGCTTCACATTCTTCACAGCTTCACAAAATGCGGGACAGGTGGTCCCCCTTTGATAATATTAAGCTGGTTTTTGATTTACACACTGTTTAATGTTTGATGATGATCACGTTATTTTATATTTGAGTGAGTGAGCAATCTTCTATCACTTGTTTCAGCTTCTTCTTCTCCTGTGTTTTATCCGGAGGAGATTCTGTACTAGAAAGTGCCAGTACAAGTGCTAATGTATAACGTTAGCCTATGGTTATAACTAGCTAGTTAAACAAATAGGCCTACAGTGAAAGCCAGCCAGATGATGATCTATCTTCAGACTTTAAGGATAAAAAAACAGAATTCTTACCCACTGACTTCTTTCCGAAAAATCCCCAAAGTCTCGTTTGCTTCATTTTTCTTTATTTTTTTCTTTCCTGCTTCCTGCTGCTGCATATTCAAAAGGGAGGAAGAAACGGAGGAGCCCATAGGCTACCGACCGCAAAGAAATGTAAATGGCTAGATTATTTTTAAGAATTTTTACAGGCTCTATGCAGTATATGCAAAGTCAAAGCGCAATCAAATAAAGCAACTTATGATTTCGGGCGTTTACATAGGCTATTGTCCAGTTTCATATTTGCTCAGTGACAGTCATTAAATTCGGGGCTTGACTCAAAACATTCGGGACTGAAGCCACGGCAAAATCGACTGACGCCGCCCTTTTAACAGAACATACATGCACAACATTTAGTAGTTTTTTTGTCAATCTTGAATTTTTTGTTGGTGAACATAAACACACAGTAAATCATAAAGTGTGTGTAAGAATGAAAATTCATTAAAAACTAATTTTTTAATTAAAAACAATGCATTTCTATGGACATGTTCAGACAAGGGAAGAAAATTCAGAACCACCAAGTAGTTCATTTTCTTATTTGTTCAGAGGAAAAGAACCTGAATTGGCCTTTCGTTTGCATTCCTTTTTTAAAATTATTATTTATATGAATGGCCCTTAAATGCAGTTTAGTTGTTAAATAAAATTATTTATATATTAAGTTATTGGTAATTGAAATATAGCTGAAATTAAATAAGATAATATATAAAAATATAGCTGAAATATAAATATTAGATGAAAAACAGAGAAAATTTTAAATCATAAAATTACTAAACTAAAACAAATAAAAATAAATTCAAGCTATAAAGATATAGGAAGTAAAAATGACAAAAGCAAATAAAACTAAAATTAAAACTGAAAAAAAAGGTTGCACAAAATGTAAAAAAAAATTATACTAAAATAACAATAAATAAACAACACTGATTCAATGTGAAGTAATTTCTACAGCACAGAATTGAAAAAGTAATGATTGTTTTCATAGAGGTTTCCTAAACACTCCCCTTGGTCGGTCATCAGATAGTCGCAACCCATTGGTTGAGTATTTGCATTCTCAAACACAGATCAATATTTACTCCTTTCAGTAGAATATGACACATTCCCAATATTTGCATTTGGCAGATGCTTTTATCTAAAGCATTCAAGTTTACATTATTTTCAGTTCTTGCTTTCCCTGGGAATCAAGCTCATGACCTTGGCATTGCTAGTGTTATGATCTATTGGTTGAGCTACAGGAAAGCATATTATTGCTTCTGGATATTCATATAAAATAGCAAGTAAGATGAGCATATTCAGCTGTAAGTGTGTGTGTCTGTAGTGGTGACAGCAGGCTGGTGTTTGGTTCTCCATCAGTGGGGGTGGAGGACTGCTGTCTCCCCCACCTGCGGAGCTCCTGACTGGGCAGCACTGTCTGCTAACGCCCCATAAATCAGCTCTCCACCGCACTGGAGGGAAGTTTGCATTAAGGAACTGCCTTTAATCCAGACGCCTTTTATCTAATTAAAGTGTCTGAAAGAGAAACTACAGGGAGTCCTCAACACCCCCATTACTAAACACACACACACACACACACACACACACACACGCACGCACGCACGCACGGACACACACACACACACACACACACACACACACACACACACACACACAAACGCACGCACGCACGCACACACACACACACAGTGCAGAAACAGAAACACATGTGCCATAAACAAGCATAGATACATAAAGCATGTCATCTGGCCGTGTACATAGCTGGATAACCATACAACCTTATTTATGGGTCTTTGGAAAAACAAACGCTGGGACAAACACACTCTCAATTCCTGATGTCAGGGCATTAAACTTCCATGTGTAAACACATGTATGACTATGAAAAAGATGCATGTATGAAACCTGTCATGAACATGTCCAGGTCATATTTCAAAATATTTTATTTTTTCCTTCAATTTTTGCATTCAGGGATAATAACATTTTGCCATTGTACCAGAAACTTTATTTGTAATTATGCATATAGGCTATATACATAAATCAGTACAAACTGTACATACAGTATATATTTCTTTTTTTAAATTGTATTTTTTTATTTGTATTAATTTTTAAAATTATTAATTTTTTTCAATTTAAAAAATGTTTTTTTTTTATCTTAAAAAATATATCACTATATAATTTTTGTGGTGCACAGGCCTACACACACACACGCACACACATATATATATATATATATATATATATATATATATATATATATATATATATATATATATATGTTTTATTTATTTAAATTTTTATAAATATTTTCTTTCATTTTTACTTTGGATTCTGGATTAAATGAGAAATAACCCAGAATTTTTTTTCAGTTTTCATTACGGTGTGTATGTGTACTAGTTACTCATGATAGATTTCTAAAATGTAACAAAGAGTTCAGCATTGAACTTTCACTGTTACCATAACAGCCTACAACCAGCAAACATTGAGTGGCCAATTTAAAATGCAAACCTTCCTAATTGGCCAAAAGCTTTGTTATTTATTTTTAATTCTTCTATAAGAGTTCTTTAGAGGACATCAACTACACAGCCGCTAAGAGTCCTGCACTCTTTCTGTTCATCTCTGTGATCGTCTTTCAATAGTTTTTCACCTGTTATATCATTTAGCAGGTGAAAATCTGATCACTTGGCACAAAGGTTTGATCAATAGTAGCCTAATAGTTATACTAGGCATATCAACCACGACAAATATAATGTTCAAGAATGCATCGTGGAAAAATGTCTTATTTATGTACAAACATCTGATAAACATTATGGTAAAGATGCACTGCAATTTACAAGTACACTGTGGCATCTTTGCAAAAAATGAAAACGAGCTTCTTTAGTGTATGTGTGTGTGTGTGTGTGCGTGTGCGTGTGTGTGTGTGTGTGTGTGTGTGTGTGTGTGTATGTGTGTGTGTGTGTGTGTGTGTGTGTGTGTGTGTGTGTGTGTGTGTGTGTGTGTGTGTGTGTGTGTGTGTGTGTGTGTGTGTGTGTGTGTGTGTGTGTGTGTGTGTTTGTCATGATTGATGTTCTGGTTCCAGGGATGAATGCATATATACTGCACATCAGCACATCACTGCGGTAAAGGACAGGCGGGATTATGGGATGTTATGGGAACACACACACACACATGTACAATATTGATGTCATACTGTCACACTGATTGATGACAGCAACCATCAACAGAAAGAGACACCTATGGACACACAAACGGCATCCAAGTGTCTTATCATGGGATGAAGGGCTCCAGATTCATAGCCAAATAATCTAGAATCTCATGAATGACAGCTTGATGAGGAGAGGTTCTCAAACACACTTACGAGGGACTAGACGATCTCTTTAAGAAACCACTGAGCAACACCCTAACAGCACTAGAACCTTGCATCCTCAGCAACCATCTAAAACATTCTAGCAGCCATCATAAACACCCAGCAACCACCTAAAAACCATTCATAACACCATAGAAACCACCCAGAAGACCCTAAAAACCATTCATAACACCCTAGAAACCACCAAGCAAACACCCAGAACAACCTAGAAACCACATTTAACACCCTAGCAACCACCCAGAACCCCCTAGCAATCATTCAGAGCAAGCTAAAAACAACCAAGCAACTACCTAGAACCCCCTAGCAGCCATTCAAAACACTATAGAAACCAAGAACACCCTAGAAACCATTCAGAACACACTAGAAACCACCCAGCAACCACCTAGAGCAGAAATTTAGAACACCCTAAAAACAAACTAGCAACCACCTAGTACAACCTAGCAACCATTCAGAACACCCTAGCAGCCATTCAGAACACCCAAAACACACATAGCAACCACATAGAACACCCTAGCAACCAGTCAGAACACCCTAAAAACAACCAAGCAACTACCCAGAACACCCTAGCAGTCATTCAGAACACTCTAGAAACCACATAGAACACCATAGCAACCATTCAGAATACCCTAAAAACCACCTAGAACACCCTATCAACCATTCAGAACACACTAGAAACCACCCAGCAACCACCTAGAGCAGAAATTTAGAACACCCTAAAAACAAACTAGCAACCACCTAGTACAACCTAGCAACCATTCAGAACACCCTAGCAGCCATTCAGAACACCCAAAACACACATAGCAACCACATAGAACACCCTAGCAACCAGTCAGAACACCCTAAAAACAACCAAGCAACTACCCAGAACACCCTAGCAGTCATTCAGAACACTCTAGAAACCACATAGAACACCATAGCAACCATTCAGAATACCCTAAAAACCACCTAGAACACCCTATCAACCATTCAGAACACACTAAAATCCACCCAGCAACCACCTAGAACACCCTAGCAACCATTCAGAACACCCAAAAAATCTCATAGCAACGACCTAGAACAACCTATCAACCATTCAGAACCCCCTAGCAAACACTCACTACATACTTCAGAAAATGATTTAGTTTACGGTTTTGCAGTACTACATTAACTCTCATAACTTTAGTTTTAGCAGAAACTATGACTCTCATCTTGATGTTTTTGTAGAAGACATACGCAAAGACTCATTTCTATAAATATCTATAAATACTGAGAAATACTCCAATCACAGAGCTGTGGGTCTTCAGGGCTTCCAATCGCCACAATTAGTGACCAATAACACCACAATGAGATGCAGTTGCCAAGCAACGACGCGTCTTGAAATAGAGATGATATACAAGTGTTATTTTGGACAATAGAGGTGATCAAGTGTAACCCGAGAACTAATGATGAGTTCACTGCAATAATAAATATTTCAAATATACTGATATATTTTAAATACACCTTGACACACAACATCTTTATCAAAATGAGCTTGACAGGTCAATCCAGCCGTATTATATGATGAGAGCAAATTTACTGTTCATCAACCAGTTCTGCATGTCGAAGGTCAGGGGAGAAGAATAGAAACGCTTTTACACTCGCGCTTTGACACTAATGCATTTCTGTAATGACCAACACTAAAACTATTAACATCATGATGAATATTCAGCTTACAGACGCAAAGAATTATGACTGTTTTCAACATTGATAATAATCAGAAATGTTTCTTGAGCAGCAAATCATCATATTAGAATGATTTCTGAAGGATCATGTGACGATAAAGACTGGAGTAATGATGCTGAAAAGTCAGCTTTGATCACAGGAATAAATTACATTTTAATATACATTGACATAGAAAACAGTTTTTTAAAATTGTAATAATATTTCACAATATTACTGATTTTACTGTATTTTTTTAATCAAATAAATGCAGTGTTGGTGAGCAGAATAGATTTAAAAAACGTATGGTGAACGTTACCAGGTAAGGGTTTTTAGGAGCCTCTAAATTAAATCACTGGCCTCAAAAGGTTTATAGGTTTAATCTAGAAATGGGGTAAAAGCTAAAAATAGATCCGAGAAGTCGCGGTTCGAAAGACGAACAGCTTGAACAGAAGTTCATGCAGCTTATTCCAGATGCCAAGCACATTATTTCAAGTTTGTAAGTCTCGGCGTAACCTCAGATGCCTGTTTGGCATTTTACCCAAAAACTGAACGAAGTTCTGAACTGTAAACTGCATTTTTGAGCAGTTTCTAAAAAAACTGGGTCTGCTCTTTGATTACAGCACAAAACATCAAGCAGGAGGAATTCATTGTGTGACTTCAAATTCACAGAAATCAAGCAAAGAAAGTTTCCGTTACAAACGATCTGATGGTTACGCAGTGTTGCAGTGTGTTCATGCAACACGAACACGCGCGCACACACACTAAAGAAGCTCGTTTTCATTTTTTGCCAAGATGCCACATTGTACTGGTAAATTGCAGTGCATCTTTACAAAAATGTTTTTCAGATGTTTGTAGGCTACTACATGAAGAAGAAAATGTGAAACCTCAGTGACCTTATCCTGATTTGAACAGACAGACGTCACACACACGGACTAGTTTATGGTGCACAAGCAAACACCGCTGAAATAAGTTTGCTGAGAAGTAAATGAATAAATCATCTCTGGCCTGGTTATATCATTTTAATTTTCTCAGGATAAAGAAACATGCCACACAGGCACACACACATCGTCAAAAAATATTTGTTGGTTTAACTTAAAATTTTAAGGCACCAAGTTACTTACTTTGAGTTCACTGAGAGATTTTATACACCCTTTATATGCATAAAACCTTTCAAAAGGTCCATCTTTGTAGCTTATTTACCCATAAATGGTATATATTAGCACCTTTTGAAAGAGAAGGCTACCACCCGAGTAACACGGATATAGTAAAATACCAGACGGTATCTTGATGAAGAAGATGAAGGTGAGTAGAAGCAGGATGTCGTGATTTCTGAGATCTGCTCAAAAATCTATTTTCACGTTCACAGATCTCAAGCAACTTGGTGAGAGACAGAGAGAGAGAAGTGTGAAGCGAGGGGTGTGTGTGTGTCTCCCGCAGGAAACGGCTCATCTCTCGCATCATGTCTGTCTCTGTCTCCGAGGGCGACGGTGATGTACCGACAGGAAACCACAGTGATGTCACTCGTGCGTGTGTGTGTGTGTGTGTGTGTGTGTGTGTGTGTGTGTGTGTGTGTGTGTGTGTGTGTGTGTGTGTGTGTGTGAGCTTCTTCTTTAGCTGCACCAGACGGATCATGACAGCAAACAAAACACCTCTATTGATTAATCAAACCGAAAACAGGTTCGATTCACCACATAATGACATTTCAACCTGTGAAGGTTCTCTATTATTTCTATTTTTGTGATCAATTTATATGCATATGTATGAACATGTATATCCAAAGATTGTAAGATAACATTTGGCTGTGCTGTTATGAGATACCAGTAGCCTACCACTGTTGTGTTATTGTAAAAAAAGATAAAAAAGTGAAGGTTCTTTATCAGCATTGAGAACCTTTAACATCCATGGAATATTTCTAATGCACAAAAGATTCTTTATAGTGGAAAAGGGCTCATTAGATTTTTTCGAATGTTCTTTAGAAAGAAATGCAACTGTTTACTGAAAAGTTCTTTGAGGAACCAAAAATGGTTCTTCCATGGCATCACTACCTTTTGAAACCTTTATTATTAAGTGTGACACGCTCTTCTTTGGAACAATATAAATGTTTAGCAGAACATTCAAAAGTAAAAGAGACGCTGTACAAGACAGCAAAGCCCATACAATGTGTACACTAGTGTTTTCAACCAATACAACAGTTTGATGTGTTGAATAGTAAGAATATAAGATTTGTTATTGAAAGTACGAAAGAAATTAACAGTTTTATTAATCATTAAATTGATTAAAAGTGACAGTAAGACATTTATAACATTACAAAAGATGTATGTCAAATAAATGCTCTTCTTTTAAAATTTATATTGAACACAGGAATAAATTACATTTTTAAATATATTCAAATAAATGCAGCCTTGGAGAGCAGAAGAGACTTTCAAAAACATTAAATAATCTTACCAACCTCTAACTTTTGAACAGTGTATGAAATTTATATTAATAATAAATCCATTAAAAAAACTTAACTATAGGCCTATATATAAAAAAACATTGTTCGCACCAAATAATCTATAAAATGTATTAAAAATTCAGACAGTCACACACACACACACACACACACACACACACACACACACACACACACACACACACACACACACACACACACACACACACACACACACACACACACACACACACAAACACAGACACACACACCTCATAGCCTCTAAATTAAAAACATACATCACTGAAATGTTATGATCATCATGTCCTCGGCGCGCCTGACAATAACTGAAATGCAATATTATACGGCAGAGCTGCAGCATTCATCATGAATATTGCATGCTGCTCTATAGGTTTTTGTGGGCTGTTTGATTGCAGATGACTGATTAAAACAATAAAAACAGCAGATTCACAGGTGTCAGAGATACGAGAGAGTCTCAGACGCATGTAAACGCGTAAAACATGCTGAAAGTGGCTTTTTCGGGTGTGTTGAATGTGAAGTGGCTCCTGCTGTACGTCTGTTTGGACTCTTGATCATATTACCGTGTTCTGTTGCTCTTGATGAATATTAATCTGCAGAGATAAGCTTTAGTTATCTGATGCTGTGTGTGATGGCCATCTGCAGCTCTCTGGGGACTGTTGAGGGGGTTTGCTGTTGTGCAAAAATAAAGGTCTGTCACTCGAGCTAAAGGAAAGATTGATGTGTGTGTGTGTGTGTGTGTGTGTGTGTGTGTGTGTGTGTGTGTGTGTGTGTGTGTGTGTGTGTGTGTGTGTGATGTCTGACGATCAGCTGTCTGAGAAGCGAAGTGAAAAAGCTTGCTCACTGCAAATTTGATGCAACTAAATGGCCTATACTTCATAAACTATTTGGCTAAACAACAAAATTAATACATAATGGTAAAATCATTTTCACACTAAAAATGTTTCGTTTTCTGAAAAAATTTGGATACCTTATGAATTGTTCAGCATTCAAATTATTTTTAAAGAGTAGGTTTAAAAAACAAATCATAATAAATAAATGAACACAAACTAAAATATTTGCACAAAAAAATATATTTTTTTATCCCTGAATTAAATGTTCACCATTTGAAGAATTAAAAAAAAAAAACCTTGCAGTATGTTATGTCTCAGTGTAATGTAGAGATGCGTTGCTATCATGCATGTTTTTCATGCCAAAGAAATGTGATATGAGAGTGGTGATCGACAAGCCTCGGACAGGCACTCCAACCCGGACAATCACCACACATCCACATACTCCATTCCCCATAAACCTTTGGCTAGACTATCATCCATTATCACATTCACCTGTGTCTCACTATCTTGTTTAGCTCACCCCCATAAGCCTGGATTTCTCATTCATTATCTGCGAAGTCTTGTTTAGTGTTATACTGCATTTCTGAGCGTGTTTGTGTCCTGTTTACCTTGATTCTCTGCCTGTTCAAAGTTCAAAGCTAAAAATATCAGTGAATGCATGAAAATTATCATTATGAATAATTATTAAAAAGAATTCACTTTTGCAGTGATTCCATATAGTCGATGAGAAAATCAGCCCAAACTTTCAGATGATTTGCTTTTGACAGCCGAGAATCTCGTGCTCTGACAGGCTCGGAGTTATTCTGCTCTATTCAGAAGAGCATGTGTTTAAACCTGACTGGATCTCCTGAAAATCACGTCTGCACCTCTGAACAATAACACAGAGGGTGTGTGTGTATGTGTGTGTGTGTGTGTGTGTGTGTGTGTGTCAAACATACTGAGGCCTGTAGTTTCCCCCACATGTCTTTGATCGTTTGCTGCTACCATGCAGCGCTAATACAGGCTTGACATTTTCCCCAGGTCAATTAGAGATAATTAGTCTGAGAACCCATGAGCACACACACACACACACGCACGGTGTCTGAGCTAAAGTTGTTCGTTTTTTGTGTGTTTGACTAGGACAGGGAAGATTAGCTGGAGACAAACAACATTTAACATCTGATTGGTCGATGCTTGGGAGGTTCGAGTGGTTTAACGTACACCGTGTTTGTAACATTAAGAGGCATGATAGACACTATGTCAGCTCATTTAGCATCATGAAAAAGGAATGCGGTACAAAAATGGTCAGACAGACTGTCTGAGCTCTTATTAACTAATTTCTAGGAATTATTACGGTTTCCCTCCATCATTTTTAATCAAACACACCTCTCATTATGTTGGCTTGAGAAAGCCAACATAATGAAATGCTACTTAAACTTAGGGTATTATTAAATGAAAATTAAAAATTGGAAAAATTCCACAGACTTACATTGACAGAAAGTTCAAATGAGCAAGCTAGCTAGCTAACTAAAAAGCGAAATAACTAACTTACTAACTAATTAAAGGGGTGGTTGATTGCGATTTCACTTTTTTCATTTTAAAAAGTGTGTAATGTTGCTGTTGGTGCATGAACAGTATCTGCAAAGTTGCTGCACTGAAAGTTAAATGTAAGCAGAGATATCGTCTTTTAAAAATCAGGAAGTTTAATGCCTAAAAAAACGACTCGAATGGGACTACAACGAGATACTCCCGGGTTTTATACGTAACTAACCCATAATCAACCCTCCCTCCGGAATATGCAAAAAAGGGGCATGGCCATATTTCCGCGGCTTTGTCGAAGAGGAAGAGTTATAGTGGAGAGCAGCCATGCCGTCGGAAGTGTGTTATTTTCACCCAGCTGTCAGGGCTTCTGTGTTCGGGCTTCCTACGGACGCTGTAGTTCGTCAACAATGGCTACCATTTGTTTGATTATGTTCCTGAAAATTACAATAGTAATTTAGCTCTCTGTGCTGCGCATTTTAAGGAAGACAGCTTCCAGAATCTCCACGAATTCAATGCCGGATTCAACTGTTACTAAAACATGAAGCAGTTCCAACTTTAAAACCAGAGGCAGCAGTTGTTGTAGCCTGGCTCCGCCCTCCTACGCACTTCCGCTCAATTTCATTTTCCTTCAGTACTACGTCTGGGCTTGCGCTGTAGACTTTGGTTTTCTCCGATCAATTTTTTACCGGGCCAATCAGCAAACAGAGGGAGTGGCTGAGAACGATGACGTTGATGTCGACTCGTGCGTTATTTTGAGTTGTAGTTCAAAATAAGAAAGATGCGAGCGAAGCCATTCGGTCCGTTGTGGCAACGCTGCCGAATATCAAGAAGTTAAAGCCGGAGCAAGAACAATCTTTTCTTATTTTTGTGTTTATGGCCATCCTCCCACGGGGTTCGAGAAAAGACATATGTCACGACCAAACGTCAGCGATTGGTTATGGCAGATAGAGTGACTCTGGGCAGATCCAATAGTTTTAGACTTCAATAGAATACCCGCCTACAAGGAAGTTAACGCTTGTCAATGGAGCGGTGCCAGACTCTCTGTACAAATGAAATGTACGAGAGTCTGGTAGAACCAGGCTACAGTTGTTGAGCCACAACCGGTAAGACTTAATAATTTTAAATGTATGTGCATGTATAATTTCAGACGTAATGTTTTAGTTTTATCAAGGACGTAAACAAATGCCAGCGCTGGCTTTAGTAGTTATGCTATTTCGTGTGTCTATGACAAACGCGTACAAACATTTTGGACCTGAATTTGTAATTATGTACTTATTCTGTAAATGTATTTTCCATGTATAGGCTACTTCATGACGTAATTTTTCGATTTGATCAAGAACGTAAACCAATGCCAACGCTGTTTGTTTATAGTAGCCAGTTAGTTCGATGCTATTTTGTGTGTGTAAGACAACGTGTAGGCCTACCTAAAGAAAACGATTCACTGAGTAAACTAAGTTTTGTGAATAGATAAACGGTTGTTTATTATATCGATAAAACAATAACTTTTAAAAACAGTTTACTCTGTCATTTATTCAGTTATTAAATGTTTAATCAGGAGAAAACCGTATCTCAGCAGCAGTAGCATTCAAGTAGTATCGAAATTCTTATATAATAATAGTAGAATAGAATAGAATAAGAATAATAAAATGTACCATTCAGAAACATTTAGTAAGAGCCGTGGGGAGGTTCTGCTTGACTCTCTTCATTGCCTCTTTCTGGGTCTGATTCTGGCTCAAACTGAAACGGCAGTAGGCTATTGACACTATTTACAATTGACCGGAGCACATTCAGCTTTCGCCTGTAAAGGTAATGGGCGTGAAGTTTCCGGACTACGTGCACTACGCAGTTTAGCCAATTACAACACACAAGTGCCATAGAGAGAAAGAGTTGCGAGACTCCAATAGACCGCCATAGGAACTTTGGAATGCGGAAGTAACGCGTGTCGTGGAGCAGCCAATAGTTCCAAACACTGATAGTTCCAGCATTGAATCCCATTCATTTTCAGTGTTTCCGAAGTACGCTAGCTGGTAAATTAATGAAATTACTTTATTTATTTTTTTACTTTTAAACACATTAGCCGACCTCTCGTGAATCTAGTCAGTAGTTATATCTTATGTAGCCCGTTTTAGTTAATGTTTATTGGAAGATAATTGGTTAATTGCAGCTATAGCTTACGTGACACTAACGTTAGCTAACTTACGGTAATCTGATGTATATAACATATAATATTATTAATAATAATATTTTATATATACACACACACACACACACACACACACACACACACACACACACACACACACACAATTAATTTATTTAAATGGGTTAGGGTTATGTGTGTATATATGCATAATTGTCAAAATGTGTGTTTGTGTAATACATATAGGCCTACATAGATACACATGCATTCATATATACATACACAATTAATATATTATGTGTATGGGTTAGGGTTAGTAATGTGTGATTGAAAAATATACATGTGTACTGTACACAGTACATCGTATACATGTATTTGTGTGTGTTTTCTGATGAATGGTTTAGTCTATGATTAGGGTAGGATGAAGGGGTACATTAGCCATACTGAAATGAATCCCATTAACAGTTATTTAGCTACGTATTTAGGAACATAGTTAATTCACTCATTAACTATCTCTCCAGTTTCATTTTATGAAGTTAATATTTACCGAACATTGCTGCAAATAATATTACCCTAGTCGTTTGCTGAATCGGAATTTATAAGCAAGATCACGGATCAATAGCCTAATACAGCCCAGTTGTGCAAAAATAAATATCATTAGACATCCATCATCAGATGAGCCGCTAAAGCCAGTGCTACTACCCATGCGAACATGAACACTAAGCTTTTCCCTCCAAAAAACCCCTAAAACTTATCTAAGTAATATACAGTATTTCGTTGTCACCCTGCCTCTCCAAATGCAAAACTGACATTAACTAAATGCAATAATGCAGAAACAGCTGAAAAAGTACTTGGGTGTGTGTTTTATTTTATATTTACCGTTCAATAATGTAATCGCTGCTGTCTGTCCCATAGAAGAACATGACAGCCAGCGTATGTTTTGGAACTATTAAGGGCTTACATGAACCACGTGACAGCCACAGCGGCTACATCAAAGGGCCAACTAAATGATTTTAAAAATATTAAAATTATTAACTTTAGAATAAGAAATTAATATTTAAAAAGTAAATAAAAACAAACAGCTATAGGCTGATATGAACAGGAGTGAAGAGTAAACACCTGTGTGTTTGTGTGCGGGCACGTGCATGTGTGTGTGTAATCATGCTCATTCCACATTGTTTTTTTCTCTAATGCCAGGCCTTCATTTATGTATATTATTTTTATTGAGGTTTTCAAACATCAAAAAAAACAAAAAGACCCTTCATAAAGCAGAAATCTGTGCAGTGTGTAAAATGAAACAAAAGTACTATAAAAAAAGGAAGACATACACAAAGCCAACCTCTGTTACAAAGTGTAATCACAATAGTTACATAAAGTGATTATTACAGGTCAGGAAAACATAAATAAATAATTAGTCCTTCTGATTTGAGAAAAAAGTAAAAAATGGTTCCCATATCTTATCGAATTTTGCAGGGTTCCCGGATATGGAGTATCTAATTCTTTCAAGATGTAACGTAGAAGTGAGTCCAGTTAGCCAGTCAGAAAAGAGGGGTCTAGTATTTTTTTTCCACAAAAGCAAAATAACTTTCTTAGCTACAGTCACACCATATTGAACTGGTAACCGTACCTTTGGCCTGAGAGCCTGCAATGAGTCTCAGGCCTTCATTTATGTGTGAGAATTTTCATATTTATGCAGGAATTATTGATTTTATTTGCCAATTTCAATAAAAATGCTTTCTATTGGTGTCACACCTGTGTGTGTGTTTGTGTGCGCGTGCACTTGTGTGTGCAAGTGATCATATTCGTTCCACATTGCCATTTGTGCTCTAGTACCAGGACTTCATTGCGGTATGGAATTTTTCAGATTTATTCTGGATTTATTGATTTGTTTTGACAAATGAAAAATATTTATTTATTTATTTTCCCATTCATTTCAATGTGGGGTCATATTGACCCCGAAGACCAGAAGTGTAAAATATTTTTTACATACCTATAGAACAACCGAATCAAGCTCAGTTTTTTTGTGTGTATAGATAGATAATGTAGGAAAAGTCACAAAATCTTCTTCCACTGAGATGAAGAGAACCATTTTTTTTTACTAAGGAAAAGTCGATTGGGGTCATATAGACCCCGCTGGCCCATTGAAGGTTAAAGTTAAACTAAAATCAAAATGACAACTGAAAATATTAAAATAAAAGCTAATAAATACTATAATAGGATGTAAATAGTTCTAAAATAAGACTGCAGAGAATTTTAAAGTCCCCCTGTAGTCAATCATTTTATCCCTTAAAACTCATCCTTGACTAAGCATTTTTTCCTTGAAAAAAATGTCTTCATGCCTTAAAATGACTTTAATGTAACACTCTTCCCTCATTTATATGAATATGCAAATGAGCCCCGCCTCCACTCCCTCACAGCAGCTCAGAGATCCACTCGTTGACGATCACACGTTGATTTGATTGGTTACAGGGTAGTTTGTGACGTCAGAAACACTGTCTAGTTAAAGACTGTCTTCGGTTCACTGAGGGTTTTAAGGAGAAAATACTCAGCAATGCAGTTGACATGAATTTGCACATTTTTTGTCTTAAAGCACATTAAAAACACCACATAGACATATAAACAACATTAAAACCTAGATTTTCACCACAGGGGGACTTTAATGAAACTCTCCACGTCAAGTACTTAATTAGTTAGAAATTTAGAGTTAGTTGAACCCAAACAGGGATTTATTGGCGCAGAGGTGAACAACAACTAAGCAGGTGAGTGATGGAGAAGCCAGATTGATATGGAGCTGATGAATACTGACTAATCTAGTCTTTACCAGGGTGCAGGATAGAGTGGGAGAGCAGGTGAGTATGAGGAGTAGACGGGTATAGGCGGAGTATAAACGGAGATTCACAAAGAGATTTCTCAGGTATAAAGTCTGTAAACCACATTGGAGAGCAGACAGAGTGACTGTATCTTTTATACAGTCCAGATTGGAGTGCTGATGGGGAACATGTGCGGGTGATGGCCAAGTGAGGGACAGGAGGCATGCTGGGAAATGTAGTTTCTGACTAGATGACTGGACTGTTGAAGATGAGCGGATTGAGAGCATTCGTGACAGCAATGCGTTGATTAATCATTTGCATATTTGCGTACTGGTGTAGCGCATATTTCTGCACTCTTTGCAGACACCTTTTGGCATTTTTTATTTAAAGTAATGGAGAACTGTTTATGAAATTTGATGAAACTTTATTGCAGTCAGATTGTTCAGAAGTTGGTTTTATTATATATAATGCGACCCTCACAAATATAGCAAAGCCACCACAAACCTAAAGTTACTTAAAGAATCATATATTCATATTTTTTAGATTTTATTTTAATTTTCTGTTAATTTTATTTTTGCTATTTAGTTTTGTGTTTTTACATTGCTATAAGTTTTAGCTATTTCAGTTGAATGAAAACAAAAGAGTTGCCTTTGCAAATAGCTGAAATCAAATAAGTTTATTTTATTTCAGTTAATGTTTATCGTATTTCAAGTAATTATATTTTTTATGGGTTTAGTTCTAGTTAATGATAATTACACTGTTTCAAAGAATAAAGAAAGTTATACAGGTTTGGAACGACATTAGGATGAGCAAATGATGACAAAAAATTCAACATTTTTGACAAGACAAGAACATTTTTGGGTGAACTCTTGCTTTAAATATACGTACACACTGTCAGTGAAGCTCCTTGTTTATTCTATATACAACTAATATAATCCAGTCAGTCATACATTAAAACCGTTTCATATCGCCTGTAAACCTCACAGTGGGAATCATCACTCGCAGATAATTATATCTGTTTAATTAGCTTTAATTATAACTTTAAAACAGCATTACAGGCGTTTACATGATGCTTTACACATGATTACAGTCATGTAAGCATCCAGGACAATGACTCTGAATAGGTGAATGAATGTGGGTGTGTGTCAGATGGTACATCTGTGCGTGTGTGTGCCTGTACTGTCCTCAAACGGAGGGCAGTTCCCACAGTCTGTATTTTTGTGTGGCCAGAGGTTGACTGAAAGGTTACAATCTCCTGCGGTCAAACACACACAAACATGAGATGAGACTCAAGTGAACGCAAAGAGACAATGAGATCTTGACGTTACACTTTTAAAAGAAAATGTTTATTAAGAACAATACCGTCGTAAATAACTGTTTTATGCTCAAATTGTTCTTTGTGTTGAAGTTTTGTTTTTAGGGGGGGCACCTATTGTGATTGTTCCGGTTCTTTTTCTTTTTCTTCTTCCGACTGGGCGTCTATGGCAGCCAATAGAACCGTTTTTAACCAATAGAACCGACAGTCCCAACATTAAATACACCAATTTTGGTGTCTCTAACTCATTGCCTCTAGCGCCACCACCTGTCCATAATTTCACTTTTATTATGCTAATAACTTTTGAACCATAAGGCCTATCAACAAAACGCTTTTCCTCTGATTCCTGAGCTCATGGCAATTCGAATGCAACCTTTGACGTCGTTTTCCGTCATAAAAATAAGGCCGCCATTTTGAATTGTTCAAAAAATCTATCCTCTGATTCCTGAGCTCATGGCAATTCGAATGCAACCTGTGACGTCATTTTCCTTCATAAAAATAAGGCCGCCATTTTGAATTGTTCAAAAAACCTACTTTTTCAAACTCGTCCTAGACGTTTTGTCCAATTTTCACCAAAATTGCACCAGATCATCTTCCGGCAGTGGGGACCCAAAGTTATGGAATTCAAGTTGATTCGTCAAACCGTTTACGATAAACACACAAACAAATTTTACGTAGCGCTTGCGAAAACAGACGTAAGACTGTATCTCACCAACGCTTGATCGTATTAAGACCAAACTTGGTACATGTTATCACAAGGATGACCTGAGGCTACATGCTGCCACCTACTGGTCCGGAGTTACAGAAAATGGCTTTTTTTGCTTATAACTTCTGAGCGGTTTGTCCAAAAATCATAAAAGTGGTCTCGTCAGATTCAGGGCGTCATGTCGAGTCGACTGATATCCAATTTTCCCAGATTGGCCATTTTGGCTGTCGGCCGTTTTGAATTATGTGCTAAAATGCTGTATTTTCTTAAAGCGTTAACGAATTGTTACAAAACTCCGTATGGGTCATCAGTACAATGCCCTGAAGGAGCCTGCGAAGTTTCGAAACAGCGCCACCTAGCGGTAAAATTTATTTTTCAAATGCTTATAACTCTGGGTATGGTTGACCTATTTTCACGGGAGTCATCTCGTTAGGTTCCTGAATCCTTGCCGAGTCCACAGATACCAAACATGCTAGGTTTCGTCTCACGGTTTGTGTAGCGTTGTGATTTAGTGCTTAAAAACATTTGCCGATATCTTCGAAACCGTTAGTCCGATCGAGACAAAACCACCGTCAGAAGTTTGGAAACAAAGGTCGCTGGCTAAACACTAATACCCAAATGCCAAAATATTGATAGCTAGGGGTAGTAAAATTCAATCAAAGTCACGTGTCAGTCATTTTTGACGTGTTTTTTCATATAAATGTTTATAACTCCGAAGCGAATTGAGATATTTTCATCAAATTTGACACATGTATGGCCTCATTCCGAGGACACATGAAAAAAATTGTGAGATTTTGCCTCTTGGTGGCGCAATAATAAAACAAACATGAAATTCCCATTGACTTCAATACAGTTTTGTGATGTAAAATGCTATACTTAACAAATGCATTACTGTAACATTATGTAACTCAGAATTTGCCACCAGCACCATCCCCTGAAGGTACTGAAAAGATTTCGAGACAGCACCATTTTATGCTAATGAAAATAAAATGTTATTAAAAAGGTTTTTTAGATTCTATATTACACTTTCAAAGCATTGCTCTTTATGGAACCTTATAAAAAGAGTTCTATTTAGCATTTCAGCACTTTTCTTCTGCTACTCTTAAAGCTCCAGTAGGTAACTTTTGTAAACAAATATTTGTTAAAACTGTCATTATGTCCTGACAGTAGAATATGAGACATATAATCTGTGAAAAAATCAAGCCCCTCTGTCTCCTCCCTGTGGTCCTATTGCCATTTGCAGAAATACACCGCTCCTGGTCAGAAACAACCAATCAGAGCCAAGAGGAATGTCTTAGCAGTGTCAATCACGCTCGTGTACGCGCTGATCACCCCTCTCTTGCACAGCGCGAGCGCGTACACGTTCGTGACTCTCATGTTCGAACACGTTCATCCAAATGAACAAATATTTTTTCGAGTCATTTCGTTCATTCAACAAACTAAATGACTCGAAAAAAGATTTGTTCATTTTGATGAACGACTTCGAACAGGATCTCGAACGTGCATCACGGAACCGAGCAAGGCGAGCATTTGTGCTTATAAAACTTAAAGTTTTTTATTTATATTTGAAATGACCAATCGTTTCGCTAGATAAGACCCTTATTCATCGTCTGGTATCGTTTAAAGCCCTTTGAAGCTGCACTGAAACTGTCATTTGGTCCTTGAAACGTTTCTGTCCTATTGAAGTCCATTATATGGAGAAAAAGCCTGGAATGTTTTCATCAAAAACCTTAATTTCTTTTCGACTGAAGAAAGAAAGACATGGACATCTTGGATGACATGGAGGTGAGTAAATTATCAGCAAAAGTTTTTTTTTAAAGTGAACTAATCCTTTAACGTTATCTTACTAGCTATTTATAACTTATAGAAAGAGTGCAACGTTATAAAGATACATGTATTACAAAATACATAATGATTTGAGGACCAAGTTTGTAGTCAAAGTATGGGCAGGCCATAGTCAATGTAAAGCATATTGTTGATGTTTCGTCCCTATTAGTGAATGTGCCATAACTGTTTATAATCCACCGTCATCGGTGGTCCTGCTTACTAGCCTGCGCGTTCACGGCAGGCTCCGCTGCTGAGGGAGGGCTGTAGCGCAGCAGAGAGCAAGGGGGTTGGACCTGTAAGTTGTGCTTGTTCAAATTTTCAGGCTAAGTCAACATTTTCTCAAAACTCCCTACTGCAGCTTTAAAGTCCCACTGTAGTCAATAATTGTATCCCTCTAAACTCATCTTTGATCAGCAAAATTACATTTTTTATTTTTTTTCCTTGAAAAAAAATCGTCATGCCTAAAAATAGCTTGAATGTAACTCTACACCCTTGCTTCATTAAGTATATGCGGTTCTATGAATATACAAACGAGCCCCGCCTCCACTCACTCACAGCAGCTCAGAGATCCACTCGTTGACGATCATTGATCTGATTGGTTACAAGGTAGTTTGTGACATCAACACCAGCGATTTCAAACCGTGTTTTTGATACTGTCTTTGTTTCACTGCAATTTTAAGGAGAAAACACTCCGCAATGATGTTGACATGTTTTGTCTTAAAGCATATTATAAACACTACACAGACATACAGATTTTTCCCCACAGGGGGACTTTAAATGTAAAGGTTCCAAAAAGGGGTTTTCGCAGAAGAACCATTTCAGTGAACAGTTCTTAAAAAAAGCATTTTTTTCTTAGTGTGAACATTTTTATCATCTAAAGAACTTTTTCTATTACAAAGAAACTTTTGTGGAATAGAAAAATTCCATGGGTGTTAAAAGTTCTTAATGGAACCATCAATGCCAATAAAGACCATTTAGCATCATTACAAGCCAAAGTTTGGAACCATTTTCCCGAAGAGTGTCATGTACTAACAGACATTTTGGCATTCATTATGATTCATTGTGCAGTTGTAGCTCAGAGGGTTCTGTTGATTATGGTGTCATGTTGTTTTAAGTTCAAGACAATATCACTGATTACGATTAGAATGGGTGTGTTTTAGTTTAGTTGAGTCACATAGCTTGTTGCAGTGTAGACGTATTACACACTCTGAATGGGTTAGTGTGAGTTCAGCTGAAGGTTTGCTCCATTGCTAAACTGCTGGCAATAATTTGACATGCCAGACGCCATTTAGCAAGACAAACGCAGAGTGTGTGAAAGGGAAATGGACGGAAAACAGGATGAAGAGAGAGAGAGAGAGAGAGATCAGGAAAGGAATGAAGGATGAAAAGAGCAGAGAAATGAGTGAGGCGGATCAGATGAATAATGAAGCTCTAATCAAAGGCCTGCTCTCTCTCTCTCTCTCTCTCTCTCTCTCTGTCTCTCTCTCTCTCTCTCTCTCTCTCTCTCTCTCTGGTCCAGAGTAATTGTTTATATATACTATAATTTCTCAGTGGTTTTCTTTACTCTTGATGGGGTCACCTACAGGTCCTTCCACAAAAAATTAGCATATTGTGATAAAGTTAATTATTTTCCATAATGTAATGATAAAAATTAAACTTTCATATATTTTAGATTAATTGCAAACCAACTGAAATACCTCAGGTCTTTTATTGTTTTAATACTGATGATTTTGGCATACAGCTCATGAAAACCCAAAATTCCTATCTCAAAAAATTAGCATATCATGAAAAGGGTCTCTAAACGAGCTATTAACCTAATCATCTGAATCAACTAATTAAATCTAAACACCTGCAAAAGATTCCTGAGGCTTTTAAAAACTCCCAGCCTGTTTCATTACTCAAAACCGCAATCATGGGTAAGACTGGCGACCTGACTGCTGTCCAGAAGGCCATCATTGACACCCTCAAGCAAAAGGGTAAGACGCAGAAAGAAATTTCTGAACAAATAGGCTGTTCCCAGAGTGCTGTATCAAGGCACCTCAGTGGGAAGTTTGTGGGAAGGAAAAAATGTGGCAAAAAACGCTGCACAACGAGAAGAGGTGACCGGACCCTGAGGAAGATTGTGGAGAAGGACCGATTCCAGACCTTGGGGGACCTGCGGAAGCAGTGGACTGAGTCTGGAGTAGAAACATCCAGAGCCACCGTGCACAGGCGTGTGCAGGAAATGGGCTACAGGTGCCGCATTCCCCAGGTCAAGCCACTTTTGAACCAGAAACAGCGGCAGAAGCGCCTGACCTGGGCTACAGAGAACCAGCACTGGACTGTTGCTCAGTGGTCCAAAGTACTTTTTTCGGATGAAAGCAAATTTTGCATGTCATTCGGAAATCAAGGTGCCAGAGTCTGGAGGAAGACTGGGGTCCATAAGTGATGGTCTGGGGTGCCATGTCAGCTGCTGGTATTGGTCCACTGTGTTTTATCAAGGGCAGGGTCAATGCAGCTAGCTATCAGGAGATTTTGGAGCACTTCATGCTTCCATCTGCTGAAAAACATTTTTTCGAGATGAAGATTTCATTTTTCAGCACGACCTGGCACCTGCTCACAGTGCCAAAACCACTGGTAAATGGTTTACTGACCATGTGCTCAATTGGCCTGCCAACTCTCCTGACCTGAACCCCATAGAGAATCTGTGGGATATTGTGAAGAGAAAGTTGAGAGACGCAAGACCCAACACTCTGGATGAGCTTAAGGCCGCTATCGAAGCATCCTGGGCCTCCATAACACCTCAGCAGTGCCACAGGCTGATTGCCTCCATGCCACACCGCATTGAAGCAGTCATTTCTGCAAAAGGATTCCCGACCAAGTTTTGAGTGCATATCTGAACATAATTATTAATGACTGAGCATAATTAATAATTATAACCCTATTACATGAAGGTTGACTTTTTTTGTATTAAAAACACTTCTTTTATTGGTCGGATGAAATATGCAATTTTTTTGAGATAGGAATTTTGGGTTTTCATGAGCTGTATGCCAAAATCATCAGTATTAAAACAATAAAAGACCTGAAATATTCAGTTTGTGTGCAATGATTCTAAAATATATGAAAGTTTAATTTTTATCATTACATTATGGAAAATAATGAACTTTATCACAATATGCTAATTTTTTGAGAAGGACCTCGTATGTTACATTTCAATATTCCAGGTGTTTATTCATTGTCTTCTAATATTATAATATAATTATAATTAATAGGGTTCAAGCGATTTAAGGGCTGCAAACACAGGTATTATATTTGATTTTGCAAGCCTGTAACCATAATAGATGGAAAAGACCATTTACAGCCAATACAGGAAGAAAATATGTTTTTAAAAATCTTTTTAACTGTTATAACATCACATATGACCTAATCTCCATAAAAGTTTGCATGCTTCTTTAGATCCATATGTCGAAGTTCTGAGTTTTTGTTTAGAAATTATAGGCTTTTTGGTACACTTGGTCACACCCATTTTCTAGATGACCCCGCTTTAGCTATCCAAATGCCAAAGTTCAACTTTTTTTTTGGATAATGATTGACCTAGAGAGCACAGAGAAGAGAATTGTGCTGCAGTGGTTTTGTCGAGGTTGAGCAAAAAAAGCCTTGGACTAGTTAGCGAAAGTAGTTTTTTCATATAATCTCCAATATTTAATGAACGATTTGATTGACAGCGGTGGTCCCAGAGGCAAAGTTGTTTAGAATGAGCAGTTCTGTCATACGGTATGTATACTCACCTAAAGGATTATTAGGAACACCTGTTCAATTTCTCATTAATGCAATTATCTAATCAACCAATCACATGGCAGTTGCTTCAATGCATTTAGGGGTGTGGTCCTGGTCAAGACAAACTCCTGAACTCCAAACTGAATGTCAGAATGGGAAAGAAAGGTGATTTAAGCAATTTTGAGCGTGGCATGGTTGTTGGTGCCAGACGGGCCGGTCTGAGTATTTCACAATCTGCTCAGTTACTGGGATTTTCACGCACAACCATTTCTTCGGTTTACAAAGAATGGTGTGAAAAGGGATAAAAATCCAGTATGCGGCAGTCCTGTGGGCGAAAATGCCTTGTTGATGCTAGAGGTCAGAGGAGAATGGGCCGACTGATTCAAGCTGATAGAAGAGCAACTTTGACTGAAATAACCACTCGTTACAATCGAGGTATGCAGCAAAGCATTTGTGAAGCCACAAGACGCACAACCTTGAGGTGGATGGGCTACAACAGCAGAAGACCCCACCGGGTACCACTCATCTCCACTACATATAGGAAAAAGAGGCTACAATTTGCAAGTGCTCACCAAAATTGGACAGTTGAAGACTGTAAAATGTTGCCTGGTCTGATTAGTCTCGATCACTGTTGAGACATTCAGATGATAGAATCAGAATTTGGCGTAAACAGAATGAGAACATCGATCCATCATGCCTTGTTACCACTGTGCAGGCTGGTGGTGGTGGTGTAATGGTGTGGGGGATGTTTTCTTGGCACACTTTAGGCCCCTTAGTGCCAATTGGGCATCGTTTAAATGCCACGGCCTACCTGAGCATTGTTTCTGACCATGTCTATCCCTTTATGGCCACCATGAGCCCATCCTCTGATGGCTACTTCCAGCAGGATAATGCACCATGACACAAAGCTCTAATCATTTCAAATTGGTTTCTTGAACATGACAATGAGTTCACTTCCCTAAAATGGGCCCCACAGTCACCAGATCTCAACCCAATAGAGCATCTTTGGGATGTGGTGGAACGGGAGCTTCGTGCCCTGGATGTGCATCCCACAAATCTCCATCAACTGGAAGATGCTATCCTATCAATATGGGCCAACATTTCTAAAGAATGCTTTCAGCACCTTGTTGAATCAATGCCACGTAGAATTAAGGCAGTTCTGAAGGCGAAAGGGGGTCAAACACAGTATTACTATGGTGTTCCTAATAATCCTTAAGGTAAGTGTATATCTTGTGCATGTGTAAAAAATTGCATAATATACAATCATTTACAAACATGAAAACTGCAATAGCGCCCCCAGTGGCCGGTTTCAATCAAATTTCTTACAGGCTTCTAGGGCTATGAGTCAAACAAGCTCACGAGTTTCGTTACGATTGTCCTATGTTCACCTTGTCTGTTTTTCCTGATACACAAATGTCGTCATAGACCATCCCTGCACCTTGGACAACGACACTGTATGCCAGTTTTCAAGTCAATCAGACTAGCAGTTGCATAGTTATAACCATTTTCATGTATTTTTCATTTTATAATGCTACCAAGTGACCAGTCGCCGTGTCCTTTTTCACGCGACCACAGGCTGAGGCAATACATAGGTGTAACGAGTTTGGTGAAATTATCTCACTCAGACCCGAGGTATAGTTGTTTTAGTAAAAGTGGCCACGCCCACTTTGAACATCCCGTTGCGACAATCAAGACTCCAGAGAATTTGCTGCACTGGTTCGGTCGAGAAACCTAGTTCACAAAAGTAGGTTTTTCAAAAAAATCCAAACTATCCGGGGCGATGATTGAATCCGAGATGCGCGTTTTGTTTGTTTTGAGTAAAGGATTCAAATTATATAAGACACTTGAGTCTGCAAAAAATGGTTTAGGAGTTATGAGGGATTTCGTACTTTAGATCGCTGTAGCGCCCCCATCAGGCCAATCAGGGTGACCCTTGGTGACGTCGTAGACGGGATGGGTACTACCATCCCTCAAAGTTTAAAGTCTCTACAACTTACGACTTGCCCGATCACTCTTAGGGCAGAATGTTGATCTTTGAAGATCTATGAGCTTGAACCCCTAATGAAATATCAGTCAAAAGTTTGGGATAACCAAAAGTTTGAGCTAAGTAACTTTATGTTGGGGTAAGTAAGATTATTCACATTCCAAAAGGAAATTATATTGTTTTGGAGAAATAATGGAAGCATCAGATATCTTACGGTCAGATGTTTTACATTACAATAAATTAAACTTGGTTTAATACTCTGTTAAATAATGCAGTTATATTCATATATTTATAAGTGTGATTGAAGTTTTTGCAGCGCTGCAGCTCACTGGTGCTCCTGGTGAATGATGAATATTATTAGCTGCCATGGTGACGGCCAACATAACATTAGCTACTGATGCTTCACAGATAGAAACACTCCACGGCTGCGCTGTGTGTGTGTGTGTGTGTGTGTGTGTGTGTGTGTGTGTGTGTGTGTGTGTGTGTGTGTGTGAGAGAGAAGCTGGAAAAGAAGTAAATAAGGAACGAGAGTGAGACCACAGACCCCCTCAAACCAAGACGTGGGGTGGTCTGTCTGGAATCTCTCTGTCTCTCTCACACACACACACACACACACACACACACACACACACACACACACACACACACACACACACACACACACACACACACTCACTTTCAATGTCTTTGCTGTAAAGTTGAGGTGTGTAATCTTTGAATCACTTTATAAGTTTAAGGATCACAACTCCTATTGGCCATTGGTCAGTCAAACAAAAAGCCGCGCCCCCAACTCACACCATTTGTTGAGTCAGTGTTGCTGGTCGGGATTCTGAAACAAATCAATGACATGATGTTAAGTGTTTTCGCTTTATTTATAGTGGTCTTTGCATATTAAACTGGAAATAATTTGAACATATAAAAGATCCTACACTTAACTTCATTTGTATGAGACATTAGCAAAAAACAAATCAAATCACTTTATTGTCACAGTGTTAGCTATTTATACATCGTTCACGAAATGTTTTATTTTTTGTAAAGTTTTAGTTAGACAAACATCAAACATTTACGTCACTACTTGTTTCAGAATGTTCAGAGAACATTCAAAAGTTACGTTCCCATAAATGCTGCAAAATGATCGAACGGAATGTTCCCTTAACATTCACATAATACAAAAAAAGTATGACCTGACTTATGCAACACTTCCAAATAAGTTTAGTTAACAATATAACAGAAAAAAATTAAAATATTTACTCAACCTCATGTCACTCCAAACCCATTTTCTTTGATCTGAGGGACACAAAAGACGTTTAACAAAATCTTCATGCTCCACTTTTCAATACAATGACAATGAATGAGGACAGATTTGGTGTCAAGCTACAAAAAGGCCGAAATCAGAATAAAATGATCATAATAGTCTGTCAGTGCAGTTCCTATATTAATGTTGTATGGGAACCGTCAGCCGTTATGAACTAACGTTATATTAGTATAAGAAATAAATAAAAATACAGTTTTTGATAAACGCTGGCAGAAATGTAAAGGTGCATTGTGTAATATTTAGGAGGATCTATTGACAGAAATGCAATATCACATAACTATGTTTTCAGTGGTGTATAAAGACCTTACATAATGAACCGTTATGTTTTTATTACCCTAAAATAAGCCTTTTCTATCTACATACAGCGGGGGTCCCCTTACATTGAAATAGCCATTTCGCGCCGACATGTTTCTACAGTGGCCCTAAACGGACAAATACGTTTCGTCACTATGTTGTTTTTCAGGCAAATAAGCAAGCTAAAGTCAGCGAATATAACACTGAAACAATGATAAACAAGTAAAAATAATATTCGCAATAACATATTGTTTTACTGAATAATTAAGTAAACATAATTTATTAATTTATATTTGTAAAAAAACCTCATTGCTTAACTGGCTTCTCTCTGCTGACTCAGACGACGACGACATCTTTTCCCGTCGGCAACCGTAACTTCTGTTGAACTTCTCAACAGCAGATGTCGCTAAAATCACACACTGCACCTTTAAAGGGGGTTTAAAAGACAATGAATATTATCTTTTAAATATAATAGGAAATATTTTGTAACTATATAAAATTAATAATATTATAATATAAATACAATAATATATAATAAAAATAACAATAGTACAATTTATATTTTTAATATAATATTAAGAAATATAATTGTTTTTGACTACACTTACACTAGTTGAGAAGTGAATTGATCTGAATAATGCCATTAGATTCTGTAGAGCTGCTTTGCTGAGTTGAATTCGTTTCATAATTGATAAACATTGCAACATTGACAGTGATTGAACTGAATTGAATCAACAGTGAATATTGAGCTGAAAAACAAGAACACTTGTCTTCTGTAGAGCTGCTTATAGCTAAAATTGCTGCAACATTAACACTGTTATTTTTCTGTTCATTACTGTAAAATGCTTTGAAACAATCTGTATTATATTAACCTCTATATGCAGAAAATTATTTGACAAATTCAGTCATTTTGGGCCACAATGATAAGAATACATTGTGTACTGGCACAGGCTACTAAAAGCATTTAATCAATGCGAGGAATTTGTGGGAATTTTAGGATCTCTCTCTCTCTCTCTCTCTCTCACACACACACACACACACACACACACACACACACACACACACACACACACACACACACACACACACACACACACACACACACACACACACACACACACACACACACACACACACACACACACACACACACACACACACACACACTAGGGGACTGAAAAGATTGTTCTGCCAGAGATGAGAGTGGAAGACTTTGCCCATGCCAGCAATGTCAGCCAGAATCTCAGTGAGAGAGAGAGAGAGAGAGAGAGAGAGCGTGATAGAAAGACTGTATAAACGAGAATGAGGATGTGCATGTCAAAAGAGGAGAGTGAGAGATTAGGTGTGTGTGTGTGGGTGTGTGTGTGTGTGTGTGTGTCAGCATGCCGTGATGAATGCGTCTTTGTCTGGCTCACGTGGCAGGGCAGATTCGCTCGACCCGGGTGACCCCCGACCCACAGCGATGGGGAAGACAACACAGAACACTTGACCGCAGGATACAATGCAGATATGAGAGAGAGAGAGAGAGAGAGAGAGAGAGAGAGAGAGAGAGAGAGAGAGAGAGAGAGCAATTACCATATCAATTGTACTCTGCTGTCAATCAAACACAGTCCAGTGAGTGTCAGAACTGAGCCAAACCCATCAATTCATCAACACAGTAATCATAATCAATTGCATGATCACAAGTATGTATACTTTACTTAGGCTGTCAGTAATCTATTTCATAACAAGGACCTTCTCTATTGGAAACGTCATTTAAAATGGTGCAAGTTGAAAGGGACAATCAACCCATTTTACCATGCTAATCCTTATTACTGACAACAAAATCATCAAAATCACTTTTGCTAAACAACAACAACAACAACAACAACAACAACAACAACAACAACAACAACAACAACAACAACAACAACATTTATTTATAAAGCACAATTAAACACAATATAGATTGATCCAAAGTGCTGTACATAGTACGAAGCAGATATACACTATAAAACACAACAATTACAGGTTTCCAAAAGCTAAAGAATAAAAATGTGTTTTAAGAGTAGATTTAAAAATGTCCAATGAAGAAGCAGATCTCACATGATAAGGGAGACCTTTCCGAATCTTGGGCCCAGCCACAGAAAAGGCCCGATCACCCTTTGATTTGTAACGACAACGTGACACATTTAAGAGCAAGTGATTGGAAGATCTAAGTGCCCTAGCAGGACAGTATGGCACAATATGATCACTAATATACCTTGGTGCACGGCCAGACAACGCCTTATATACAAACCAGAGCCATATAGAGATAGAGTTACGACAACTGCATTCACTCCAATGGAACGGTTTTTTACAGCAATGGCAGCTCGTGGAGCCTTTCAATAGTTCCCGGAAGTAGCAGCCACGCCGTAGAGTTACAGCAAAACAGACCGTTTGTGATGCACTTTTAAAAGGTAAGACGTTTAAAGAATAAAATAACATATTATCAGTACATCTGAATCAAATTAACTTGTGTATTAAAGCATGCTAGTTGATTATTGCTCTATAAATTAGTAGTTTTAGGGGACGTTATCAGATAAAAGATGGATCATTGGATAAAGTTAGTAGTCCTTATTTTAGATTGCATATTTGAGTAACAAACACGTATGGGTGTAGTTTTTTAGGCATTGTGTTTGTTGACTATTATCTTTCTATATTATGTTTCAGCTCAGCTGATTTTTGGATTGATTGGAAAAGGAGATGGAAGTTTATTCGTGAGATTAAAAACAATGCTTAAAAGCAGCAAGCCGTTTTAAAAAACAAATCACACGAGACTAAATGGGGAATCATGCTAATACCATAACTGTATTATATACTACTACTGTATCTAATTTGTCCTTTTTTTGTCTCCTTTATCTCTTTCTACAAAATAAGCACAAAGGGGATTCAGTGGATCCTGAAGACTCCCTGTACTGATGCTGTACCCTCACCTTCAGTCTCAGCTCCTTGGATTTGTCAAGACTTTCCTTGCTACTTATTTTTAATAAACATTAAAATTCCCAGTGTATTATATACATATTGTAAATAAATGCATTTATTAACTACAAATTGCCAAAAATCACAGTTCTACTCTCTTACTCCATCGATTTGAATTGGCACCTAAGCACTTCCTGGAACTATCTGAGGTCTACGCGAATCATGTGACCACCAAGCATTTTGGACTTCTGTTGTCGCAACTCTATGTCTATATGGCTCTGATACAAACATAAGGATCTCAAAATCAACTCTAAATTGAATGGGAAGCAAGTGAAGGGATGCTAAAACAGGAGAAATACGATCCCTCTTTTTAGACCCAGTCAAAAGTCTTGCAGCAGCATTTTGAACATCCTGCAATTGAGATAGTGAAGATTGAGGTAGACCAGAATAAAGAGTGTTGCAATAATCTAATTGTGATGTTACAAATGCATGAATCTCAACTTCTAGATATTTGCTTGAAAGAAGGTTTTTCAACTTTGCAAGAGATCTTATATAATATAGAGATTGATGAGATTGCAAGCAGATGGAGTTAAGGACCAATCAGCCTGCGCCATGTAGAGTTTCATGACAGAACTTTTTATTTATTAGTCACAAATACTGATAATGTACTTACTTTAATTTATTGATTCATTATTTATATTATTTATATACTCATTTTAAAATGATTTTAAATATTTCAAATTATTATTATTATTTTTGACCACAGAATGTTATGATTAAACCAATCAGAATTAAGTATTCCAGACAGGTGAATAAGAAAATAATTGAGAGGATTACTTCTATCTGTCAAAGAAATTACAATTTAAACATTCAAACCATCAGACAGAAAAGTACTGAAGAAGACGAGGTTTATATGACCAGAACTGATCCTGAAGAAATACAACAATGTCTGGCAGCTGAAGAGAGAGAGAGAGTGATGATAATAGTGAACACACAAAGGAATGTGGTGGGTGAGCGGACAGAGAAATTAAATATCTCCTCATGTAAACGGTCGTTTTCTACATCTGTCAGTCTATTCCAGCAGTGATGGCGTCAGTCCTGATTCTGTTTGTGTGTCATATTGTGAATAGTGTATTGTAGAGAGAGAGAGAAAAGCTCGTCCATGGTGCCCGGGCTCCAGTGCTGGTGGGTGGGTGGAAGAGACAGAGAGGAGGTTCTGGCTCCAGTCAGCCTTCTTTGACAATTAAACACAAACACAAACAAACAAACACACAACACACAACACACAGCCCAGAAACATACTCCACAAAGTATGCAGACAATTTCAAATGCCACTTATCCAATCACATCTCAGAACAGGAAATGTTTGTTTTATGAAGAATGTTTTGGAACACAGACTGTATCCCACAATGCAATGCAATCAATTCAACCTCTCATTTCCATGCGATGCAAGAGCTAGGAGAATTTCTCATTGAAGTTCAGACATTTTACACACAATTTTATTAACAAAAGTATGCAAATTTTTTCATCATGTAATAATGAACATTTCATAGAGATTTCATTCAGCAAGTGGCTTACTTTTTTATCTCAGATTTAAATACTTAAAGTATATTATTATTATTTAATTAAGATAAAACATATAATTATATAATATAATACAATTTTTTTTTAAATAATTGAATATTTAAATCTGAGAAAATAACTTGAAGCCACTGGCTGATTTGAACATGCATCGTGATGAGGTCATATGGCAATATTAAAGGTGCAATGTGTCTATTGACAGAAATGCAATATAAGATCCATAACTATGTATTCAGTGGTGTATAAAGACCTTGCATAATGAACCGTTATGTTTTTATTACATTAGAATGAGACATTTATATCTCCATAACTGCGGGCACCCCCTTCTATGGAGGTCGACATATTGTGTCGTCATGTTTCTACCGTTAGCCTGGTAATACCAAACTCTGCTACTTCACTTTCCTTCATAAACAGAGTCTGGAATGGCATCATTGAAAAGTGTTTTCTTTATCGTGGGCTGGGGCTTGTCTGAAGTATAAAATCATTGGTTACCCGTAAGCCAATCACATAACGTTTCATTATGACGTGTGTTATTCGCCAGCTCAGTTTCTATCTACATACACCGCGGATCCCCTTACATTGAAATTAGCTGACATTTTTTTACAGTAGCCCTAAACGGACAAAAGCGTTTAGTTACTATGTTGCTCTTCGTGCAAGGAACCAAGCTTAGTTCACTGACACAATGATGAACAAGTAACAATAATATTCGAAATAACATAGTTTTACTGAATAATTAAGTAAACAATTTCTTAATTTATCCTTGTAAAGAAACCTCATTGCTGAACTGGCTACTCTCTGCTGTCTCAGACGATGACATTTTCCTGTCGCCCACCGTAACTTTTGTTGGTTGCAATTCGTAACCTCACCACTAGATGCCGCTAGACACACTGCACCTTAAAGCAAACTATTTGTTTGAAATTTTTGCATGCTATCATCTTTTCACCGACTTAGTAAAATGTGAAAGAAAATAAAAGTAGTGGTATACAGTATATATTGTGAAGTACAATATTCCAAACACTAGCTGTAAATGGGTAATGAGCAGCGTTTTGAAAAAAAAACTTTGAGACAGTTTAAGTTAAAGTGATGTTGAAGGCTGATGCTGTTTCCTTATATCAGTCTGTCAGACAGACAGAACACACACACACACACTGAGTGGGAAATTTGAACAGCGGTATGCTGACAGCGCTCACCGCCACGCTGTTTCTAGGAGACAGGAAGCTGTTATTCACAGCATGTCAATTCATGCGGTCACACTCCTGCCTGCATCACATTCACACGGCATGAGAGAGAGAGAGAGAGAGAGAGAGAGAGAGAGAGAGAGAGAGAGAGAGAGAGAGAGAGAGAGAGAGTTTGTGTGTGAAGAAGCCAGACAGAAATGATGAAATGATTAATCTGGATTTTTTCCACCCATTATCATATCATCTATAATTGAGAGTTGAGTTTAATTAAAAAAGTTCAGATTTGGAGAAACTATTAATTCTGTCATCGTATACTCACCCTCACGTCTTTCTTTTCTGGAACACAAACAGATGTTTAGCAGGATGTCACAGCTCACAATGAAAGCATAGTGACAATAGCCTGACAAATTCATACAACAAAATATTTTGGGCCCATAAAAGTTTTATGAAAAATGATAAAAAATGCTGGTGGTGGCTGGCAGTTTTTAAAAAAAGCTGGCGGGGAAAGAGTTAATGTCCACTGGAATGCAAATTTAGCCACTTGTCAGCAACCGCATGTTTAAGACGCGTAAAAGCTTTAAATAATCACGAGTGGAGTATTACTGGTGTGTTTTATGTCGTAGAATAAAACGTGAAAATATATTGAGCTTGTGTTCACCACAGGCCTTATTTCAGGCTTTTAACCAAAATCCCATTCAAAAATCCCACTGACCTCCGGACGAGGGTACCGGAAGTGCCTAAATGCAAACTTGTCTCCGGGTTTGGGTGAATATACTAGACAAGATCATTTTAGAGTATGGTACGAGAATCTTCACTGTCTCTCTGCGGGTGTCTGTCTCTCTTTGTCTCCTGAAGAATGTGCGAGACAGAAAAAAAACATATTTTAACAGTCTGTTAGTGAGAAACCCCAGAGGTGTGAAAACCTCTGATGAAGCAGTGCCTGAAACTGCAGTAAAAATAGAGAGGAATTATTTTCAGCAGCACCATCCGAGTTAGATGTGTCCTGATCGTCATCGCTGCGTCCGGAATCGAATACTTCCCTATATAGTATGCGTTGCTGTTCTGGGTGTCTGGCCTCAGACAGTATGTGACGTTCTCTATAGACCTTATGCCCCAGAGAAACAAGCTCTGAGTGAACTCTCTGCTCCTCAGTACGGTGCGTCTCATGTGCTGCGGTTATCACTCCGCCCAAGTAGCAGTGCTTCGCCTTCTGAGAATATAGTTCCCAATATTTATACGGTAAAAAGATGTCTGTGTCTCATATGACCTTGTTATTTGCACACTCTGTGACTATACAAATCACATAATGAAACCTATTTACATGTTGTGATTTTTATAGTCATAGTTGTATATAAATATTGGGAACTATATTATCAAAAAGCGAAGCACTGCTACTTGGGCGGAGTGATAACCGCAGCACATGAGACGCACGGTGCTGAGGAGCAGAGAGTTAGCTCAGAGTTGGAGTAATAGAGTCAACAATTACTAGATAGTAAAGGCATAGTTTACAATCATGGGTGTTCGCTGTATTGTAAAGAGCTGCGACAATAAACAGGAGAGACCAGGGAATACCATGATGTTTCATAGAATTCCAATCAAAAACGCTGACCTGATGAATCAATGGCTAACTTACTTGCTCTGGATATCGATCCAAATACACCTAAAAAGATCATCAAGGACCATCGTGTTTGCTCTGTACATTTCACTGAGGACGACTATTTTGAGAAAATGGAATTTGCCACACGGACCATGAAACCTTTGCTGAAGGATACGGCCATCCCATCAATAGCACAGACGGGACAAAGTGGATCACCTGTGGCTGCGGTAAGTGTTCCGTTATGTTTTTAGATGACTAGCGTACTGTAACAGTGCCATTAGCTAGATCTAATTCAACGTTAGTGACACTATTATAAGAATAGGGTGGTAACTACTATTGCAGTTGTTCCCGGGCTCCATGTATCCCCTGTAATGTTAGTATTGTGTTGTCACGAACGCGCTCTATCGCCCCAGTAACAAATGAGCGGAGCTAGAGGTAAACTTAGTCACGTTGGTTGGTTTTGTTGACGTTAGAAACAACGGTGCGTCTCTCAGGTGGTGCGGTTATCACTCCGCCCAAGTAGCAGTGCTTCGCCTTCTGAGAATATAGTTCCCAGTATTTATACGGTTAAAAGATGTCTGTGTCTCATATGACCTTGTTATTTGTACATTCTGTGACTACACAAATCACAACATGTAAATAGGAAAATGTTTGCGTTATTTTGTCACTTACTGGGATTAGTATGCTAGCTGTAGCCATTTACATCCAGTCTTTGTGCTAAGCTAGGCTAGCGGTTGGTGCGTCAAACAGAGTTACAGCACGTACGGAGATGAAAAAGGTATGTATGGACTTATCTAACTCTGGGGGATACGGTGAATAAGCTAAAGTCCAAAAAAGTCGGTGTGTTCCTTTATCGATTTCCATTACATGAGAGTAGATGTTGAAACTTCATGCTGATTTGTACTCGGCTTTCGCCAAGATAAGCACCAACTAAGAGGTAGCTTTACAGTAACCTATGCTTCTCCATCCATTTACGCTTCTTTCCAAATGGTGATGTTAATCTCCTGTCTGGTGTTAATAGGTGCAGTGTATTTGCACACACAACAGCTGCAACCACAGTGCGGTCTCCTCATGACAATCGTCTGGATTGAGCAGAGTAGGGGACATCTCTAGGGTCTTCAAGTGGGCACCTTCCGTCCTCAGTGTTTCGTCGACTAGCCCACGAACCTCAAGAGGGCTCGACAGTGATCCGGCGTCCCAGAGTCACCCCCCTCCGTCCCCCACTCAACTCAGCCCAGCTTACTGACCTTTACATCCCTCCTGCTGCTGAGGCTGCTCCTTTGACCTAACCAGAATCTCTCTCAACCTCTCCACAACCCGACCATACGCGTCAACCCTGTTTGACTAAGGCTGTTGAGCCCCACTGCGGACGTTAAAGCGGTCAGTGGCAACGGTTCCGTATGGCATACTACCGCAAAACACAATATCTGTCCAAACACCAATCCTCATTTACGCAAAATACACAGGAACGTAATAACTGTAATTACTATGCAAACTCTACAAATAAACCAACAGACTCATCACATTTTTCAAAACCGTAGCATGGCGGCCTGTACACAGCTAGCCAGACTCTTTCCGTCTCAACCACAGCCAGTTGCTGCTCCTCTCTGCTGCTTCAGATAAGTTCTTTACTGTGCGACGCAACTCTTGGCCACTGAATCCGACGTCTCTGAGGAACCGGGTTGTGGAGTGTGCCACAAATCCTCGACAACCCACTTCCACTGGATAAACCCCGACTCTCCATCCTCGCTGTTCTGCTTCAGTGGCCAGCTGAGCATACCGCAGTTTCTTCCTCTCATATGCCTCATCTACAGCATCCTCCCATGGCACTGCTAACTCTATCAGTTGAACAATGCGTGCTGATCCAGACCACAAAATAATACCTGGTTGGAGGTTAGTGGTGGCAATCTCAGGTGGAAAAATAAGCCGTTGATCAAGATCAGCCAGCATTTTCCAGTCCCTAGCAGCTTCCAGTTGTCCTGAGAGAGAATTGGTTTTAACACCTTTTCTTGGTGGTTGCTCGGCTGGGGGGAGGAATATTGTCTTCTGTGTGTAATGTTTTGCTAGAACAGGTGGCAACTTATTGGTCATGTTACGCTTGTCTTCCAATGCTAAAGCCAAACATCGGAGTACACAGTCAAAGTCATTAAATATTACCTTCGACGTTAAATAGTGAAATAGGACGGAACTGACTGATGCTTGTAGCATCTTTTTCTTTAGGTATAAAGACTCCACCCGCTCGGCGCCATTCTCTAGGTACAACCTGCTTTTCACATGCCACTTTTATCAATTTCCACAGAATTCGTAGAACTCCTGAAGCACTCTTGTACACTCTGTACGGAACTCCATTAGGCCCTGGAGATGATGAAGCCCTTGCCTTTCTCACAGCCTGCTCTATCTCTTTCCACTTAGGTGCACAGACCTCCATTTGGTATTCTGGTGGATTGATAGGTGGGATGTCTGACGGAATTGACATAGGCTCATGCCTTTTTGCATCTGTATGCGTTTCCTCCAAATATCTCTCTAGCTCATCCCTAGATGCTTTTAAAGTGCCATTCTTCTCACTGGTAAATAACTTCTTTACGAATTTGAATGGGTCTTTATAGAAATTAGCCCTCGCACACTCCTTTTTGTAGCGTTTCCGTAGGCGCTCAGCTCTGCGTAATGTTGCAAGCTTATCTTTTATGGCCCTTTGTAAGAGATTGAGTCCCTCCTTCTGACCTTGTTCTGCTCTTTTCCATTGCTTCCTCAGCTGCCTCCTTTCTCTAACTAACCCTTCAATTTTCTGCTGCCTTCTAGACATTACAGGAGTTGTTTGTACTTTTTACTTCCTTTTTTCCACACCAAACCTCTCACTTCCATATGCGTAAATGATGTCCCCAAATTTATCCAGCTTCTTTTCAACTGTACCAGTTAATCTTTCCAATGCAAAGCATAGATCTGTGTTTACCGTGTAAAGCTCTTGGCCATCTAACTCCAGGCATATGCCCGTTGAGGTTCTTTTCTCTCTTTTGCTGGTTAATCTGACCGGGTTCACAAGTATCAAGGTGTTCATCACTAACTGTGCAAACCCTCCTCTCCTCTATGACAGGGGTGCTGATATCCTGCGAACTGTGGTTTGCTTCCTGTCCCTGGATTTCATTCGACTGACTTGACTGACTTCGTAAGAAGTAGTGATCAATGCGAGGCCCTTGTCCCTTCTCTCTCAAGAAAGTTATCCTGAGCATTGCAATGTTTTAAGCAGATGTCTTAACAAATATCAGTAGACCGGGAAGATTTTAAAACGAGCCGTTCATTCATAAATATGCAAGATCGCTGTGAAAATACAGACAGGAAGTCAAAAGACAATGAGCTCAGCGCTGAAAAGGCGCGGGGCTACATAAGGTCTATGGGTGAATCAGGTCAATCCTTCAATGTGCACGCTGCAAAAAAGTATTTTATTATTTAGTAGTTTTGTCTTGTTTTCCAGTACAAAGATCTAAACATTCTTAAATCAAGATGCATTTACTTGAGAAACAAAATGACTTGAGTCATGTTTTTTTCAACAAAAAAAAAGTTACATTTAAAGGGGACTTATTATGCCCCTTTTTACAAGATGTAATATAAGTCTCAGGTGTCCCCAGAATGTGTCTGTGAATTTTCAGCTCAAAATACCACAGATAATTTATTATGCCATGTTGTAAATGCCCATTTTTGAGTGCAAGGAAAAAGCATGCTGTTTTCATGCATGTATCTTTAAATGCAAATGAGCTGCGGAGTCCCCGCCCCCTATTCGGAAGAGGGCGGGGCCTTTACAGATCATGCCTCCAATACTCTGCTAATAACTAAAACATCTGTTTGGTTTTGATTATCATCTCTATCACGCTTATGTGACATTGCAGTTCATCATCATCATTAGGGTTGGGTACCGAAACGCGGTGCCAATAAGGAACCGGTTCCGACATAAATGGTAGTAGCCAGACCGAATAAGAACGAAAATTTTGGTGCCTGATTTCGGTGCTTCACTCTCTGTGTCATGAGGCGCACACAAGCAAGGTCTCTCGCTCTCTCCCTTTCCTTCTCCGCCGTGCGCGCACTATACGGTTTGGAGCACAGTCTGTTCTGTCTCGCATGCACGCTCTTGCTCGCTCGCTCTTGATTCCGGGAGATTTTAACTAATTTGCGGGCCTCAGGGAGCCGTTATGAATATGCGGGAGACTCCCGGAACGTCTGCAGATAGCGAGGGGATTAATGAAGATGCCGAAGACAAAACGCTCCAAGGTTTGGCTGCATTTCACGTGTAAAATTACGCGTCAGAACGCCCCCTCTGTGCCGATTGTCTGAAGCCCATATAGAATCACCTCAATCCATTGTCTGATGGCGCGGGCGCCGCCTCAACGTTCTTACGTCGTCATATTATATTAGCGTGCGCATCATGTGCTCCTCAGATTTCTCTGTCGAAAAAGGAAGCTTGTCGGCAGCGCGAGGAGTTTGGCAGCGAACGCAGCGTCTCGTTCCCTATTCAGAGAACATAAGTCAAGCTAAGGTCAAGCTTAGCTAGGCCAAACTCGCCAAGCTAAGCGCTGCCGTAACTAGTACAACGACCAGATAACTTACATGAACCAGACAAACATGGGAACCTGGAGCCATGTCGAGATTAGATTACCTTGGTAGTAATCTCTATTAATCTCCAGTATTATTACATTGTTTGATACAATATTGTTTTATTTGATATTATGTAAATGTGATTTTTTATTTTATATTGGTTTATTTATTATTACCATATGTTACTTGTATTTATATTGTTTAAAGATTTAAATTAATATTGTGTCCAGTTTGGCCCTGTAAATAAAAGGGAATTTATTTTTGACAAAGTATGTGCGGTTTCGTTTTCTTAAGTACCCTTTCAAGAACCGTTTAAGCATCGGAACCGTTTAAAAAATACAGAGTAGGTACTGGTATCGGATAAAACCCAACTGATACCCAACCCTAATCATCATGAAAGTTTCTTTTATTATCTGCATGCGTTTTAAAGCCATATCAGTCTAAACTGATACATGGTTTTCTGAGCGCTAGGGTTGTGCCGATGGACGATATCATCGTCCATCGTGATGTCTGACCGACATCACGATGGTGAGCCACCATCGCGATGCCACGCCCCCAAACCTGTCAGACCGGCCCAGTCTCACGACAGTTGGTGTTCGTCTGTACACAAGTGGTTGGGGACCTGGCTCGCGAGCCACAACTGGTCTCTCACCCTTTACCAACAAACGATAAAAAAAAAGAAGACGTGCTTGTTCAGTGCTGTTTGCGAGAGTCACGAGTCACCACAGTAATCAACTAACCGCCTACGTTTCTGTGGTAACCTAACAGTTACAGCTCCTGAACTCTGCACTGGGATTCAAGCAGCTGCTGCTTATTTAAGGTGATGGCGAAAATAATTTTAGAACAGCAGCGAAAATGTAAAAGTAGGCTATATAAACTTTAATATATCCTTTTATTGAAACGGGTGCTTTGCTGTGAAAAGAGACATTTCGAAACATTTACCGCAAAGTACCGCTGGCCGCAGGTACTCTCACTTTTACCGTTAATTTATGTATAAATGTGTTGTATTGTTGATAATCCGCGCAGATTTCAGTGGATTCCGTTTAAAGTTATTAATAATAAAACATGAATGAATGAGAAAGAAAAGAGCAGGATGTGCTTTATATTGAAAAGAAATATTAAAAGCGCGATAAGTCACGAAAGAGAACTGAATTCTACTGATAGGATGGTGTGCGCACGCTCCGAGCGCAACACGCAAGCATAGTAGGCTAGTCTTTGTCTTCGGTTGTGAGCCTAAACGGCCAAATAAACATAGAAATACTTCAAAATGCCAAGCCGAGTATTCCCGTGGCGTAAACACAGTAGAAGTAGCTACTCTCTCTCTCTCTCTCTCTCTCTCTCTCTCTCTCCGTGATGGTCAGCGCGTTCCTACATGAATGCTGCTGTTAAATGAGAAAAACATGGCGGACTGTGTTCAGCTCACTGAGGGCACACATCTGCTCAAACACACACTGAATGTTCGAGATTAATCGCATCAAAAACATGAAATATGAGGAACAGTAATAGTGGTTCTACAATTAGCAAACCTCTCTAATTACTGTCATGGTAGCAGATCTCCGCTTATGATTTGTAAGATAATAATGTCACATGTGTTGTAAAAAATCCTGATAAAATTCACCATCAAAGACTCAAAACTCGGACAGAAACCACAGTGACGGCGGAGGCAAATAATCCTGCCGTTCACACAAACACACACCTGTGTGTGTAATAACTGACAGCCGGCCAAATCAAACCTGCTCTGGAACAAGGGGGTTCGTTGTAAAACTGATCATGTGACTGCGGTGTTGGGTTCAAACTTTCATGTGGAGCAGCTTTTAACATGCACACACACACACACACACACACACACGTTCACTCATCGAGACATACGCCACCTCGCAAATCAATGAGCTGTGTGTATGTGTGTGTAGCTGCAGATGTTTTGAGAACCTCCTGACCGGCAGGAAAGCTGGCTGAAGGGACGCGGCTGCCATTTCATCAGAGAGCATGAGCTTAGCTCAGCCAACAGAGAACTTAAAGAAATATCTGGGTTACTTTTAACTTCATTTCTGTGCACTGCATCTGTGGCATACTGTCAATTACCAAAAATCGTATTTTACATACATCATTACATTTAGGCCTATGTATATGTGGCAGATGCTTTTATCCAAAGTGACTTGCACTGCAATCAGTTACAAATCAAGCATTTCCTGAGAATTTAAACCATAACCCTTAGATGGATCATTGGTTGGTTGGTTGGATGGATGGATAGATGGATGGATTGAAAGATAGATAGACAGAAAGACAGAGATGGATGGATGGATGGACGGACGGACGGACGGACAGACAGATAGCTTTGGCATTTCTAGTGGCATGCTCTGTTTGAGATACAGGAATTTTAAATGTTCAATTTGTTCATTCATCCACTTTGTATTAAAACATAAAAAAAATAAAACACAGCTCAAGATGGAGAGATGGCGACGTGTTTCCAGAAGAAAACGACATGCTGCTTCTGTCACTGTATAGCAAAGCAGGGGTCAAACTATCAGCCTGTCACAAGAGTTCATGTTGCCTAGCAACAGGGGCACAATCCCAGGATAGTTTCCGCGGTGACAGTTGCTAGACAGGAGCAGGAGCTTAGCAACAAAGACATCAGGTGCTACTGCCTGCTGCTCATGAGCTGACACCTAAACCACATGCCGACACACACTGTGGAGTGGGAGTGTGTGTAACTAACACAACACTGAAGAGACAAACACATTCTCTTGCAGAGAAAAAACAGACAGACAGACAGATAGATAGAATGAAAGACAGAGACAGATAGATAGAAAGACATAGAAATCTGTCTGTTATTCTATCTATCTATCTATCTATCTATCTATCTATCTATCTATCTATCGTATCTCTCTCTCTCTATCTCTCTCTCTATCTGGTCTGTTAATCACTACACTACAGCATGACTTCAGAAGACTAACAGTAAAGCACACAGGTCACAAAGAATACTTTTTTGTTGTTTTTAGGTTTTTTCAAAGCTTTACAGATCACTACATGCTTTCATTTTTATAGAAAAGAGCAGTGTGAACATCTTTTGTTTTCTACAGAAAACCAGAAAATCAAATTTGGAACAACACGAGGCGAGTAAATTATTTTCTCTATCCTCTATCCAGATATGTGAGCGCTCAGATTAACCCGTATAGCAAACGCTCTTATACACGAGTCTTCCCTCTGCAGGCAAAAGGAAAGTTCTCCATGAGTTTTGGTGAACATCTCTCCTGCGAACGGGCTGTTGCTGTTGGCAGGACAGGGAGGATTTGGAAATGGATCAGGCTTGGCTGGAAATTAAGAGAGGTTTGGGTTTTCAACAAGAAGCCGTAGCAGAAATGAGGGGTGGGGGCTCAAAAGACAAGATGAAAGCGGGGGGAAAAGAGAGAGAGAGAGAGAGAGAGAGATTGAACAAGAGAGAGAATTCCAGGCTCCAACAGCAATACGTTATGTGGCAGAAAAACAGAACCATTAAAGAGTTCATTCAGGAAGTGAACAGGTCATGACATCATTTCCTCGCTGGCAGGGGCATGATGTGGGCCAATGGTTGTACAGTTCCTCCAGAGAGAGAGAGAAGGAAAGAAATATAATCGACAAACAGAACATATTTAAGCTGCATATTTGAACACTAAAGTGATCAGATGCACGGTTTTAAACTGCTCGAGCAGAAAACGGGTGGAAAAAATCCCACAGATGCACACTGAAGGATTCACGCCATATCTACAGATATGAGATGCTTTTCACACCAGACAGGAAGAAAACATCTATAGAAACCACACAGCAATGCATTCAAAACATTTTAGCAATTGCAACACAATAAAAAACACCTTTGCAACTGCATTGCAACACCCTAGCTAGCATCCCTGTTGTGTTCTCTAGTGGGAGTTTAATAATGCATTGAGTTAGTGTTCAGGATGGATAGAGTTTGATTGTGCTGGGAGCATTCTGTTATGCCTGACAAATGTATGGTTCGTTGACTTGGGTCTGAAAGGACAGTGAGTTTTGAAGTAAAGTTACGATAAGTTGATGCTACTGGCTGTGTCAGTGTGATCCTTCCCAAGCATAACATTTGGCAACGAGGATGCCTGATATCGCACTACCACCTCCTGCTCCTTTCCTTGCTCTACCTGGTGAGCCTCCGATTCCCTGGACTCACTGGTTACAGTCCTTCGAGACTTTCATCTTGGCAGTGGGGCTGACTGACGTGAGCACAGCCCGCAAAAAGGCGCTGTTACTGCATTGCTTGGGAGCCGAGGGTCAGCGCGTACTGGGAACGCTTGAGTCAGACACACAAAGCGATTACCACACAGCCGTGGAACTACTGACCGCACACTTTGCGGCCCCACAGAGCGCGCTCTTGCTCCGTTTTCTGTTCCGCCAAAGACACCAGCTGCCCGGTGAGTCAGTGCAACAGTACGTAACCAACTCGCGTGGATTGGCCAGGACATGCAAGTTCGGTGCGTTACAGGATAAAATGATTCGCGACCAGTTGATTGAACATACCAACAACGCAAAAGTACGTGAAACTACTATTAGAACCGGATGATTTATCACTGTCCAGAGCAATCATGATTGCATTACAAATAGAGAGTGCAGCTGCATGTGCGCTACCCAGCCCCCTCCCCCATGCCCCCATCAACATTACAGCCCAGCCAGAACGACACTTTGGCGGCAGCAGACTCCTCAGTTATGCTACTGAGCGGTCTCGGTCACACCCACAGGCACTAGCGTCACGGCCCTGTGATAACTGTGGATCTTCATCTCATCTGTCTAGAGCACAGAACTGCCCAGCCCGTGGCCAAACGTGTCGCAACTGTGGCAAACGGAACCATTTTGCTTCAGTCTGCCGCTTGGATCCTGCTGAGTCACCCACTATCATTCACAATGTCTACTCTGGACCAGTCCCATTTAAAACATGCTCAGTGCATCTAAATGATGTGTGTATTCCACTGCTTTTGGACACTGGTGCCAGTGTGTCTCTCTTGAACAGGCACACATACAGTTGTTTTTTCAGAGCGCTGCCACTTTCGCCACCTTCTGCTTCACTCTGTGGCTATTGCGACTCAAAGATTGATCTAGTGCGTTCCATACAAGTGACTGTTGGGTATGGCAACAAGTTGATACCCAGCTTTACCTTCCATGTTGCCCGTCGTGGGGCCAATCTGATGGGTCTGGATCTGTTCTCGGCTCTGGGATTCTCCCTAGTGGACACAAGGGGAGCTGCGATCCTGACAATCTCCACCCCTTGGCAGCAAAAATGGCCGTCCCTGTTTGAAGGCTTGGGATGCCTCACTTGTTTTTCCCCACCAACATCTCCTTAACCCCGGTGTTAAACCAGTCATTTAACCACTTCGCCGCATTCCCCTGGCTTTCCGTGATGGTGTCTCAGCTGAACTTAAGCAGCTGCTGGACGCTGGCATTATCGAACCAGTGGATGCATCAGAAGCTCAGAAGAAATCAAGGGGCCCTACGGGTGTTTGTCGACCTGCGAGCAGTGAATAAGGCAGTGATCACGAACAGGTTCCCAGTGCCTACCTCGGAAGAGCTCACTGCTCAGTTCCATGGCTCTACCGTGTTCTCTAAACTGGATCTCAGACAGGGCTACCTACAAGTGCCTCTCCACCCCAGCAGCAGAAACCTCACAACCTTCGTGACCCATGCAGGTGTGTTTCGTTACATGCACATGCCGTTTGTACTCAGCTCCGCCCCCAGCTGTTTTAAAAAAATCATGGTATCAGTGTTGGCTGGTATACCAGGGGTGGCCATTTACCTGGATGATGTGGTTATCCATGGGCCCTCTCCTGAAATGTGTTTTCTCTACACCGACCATTGAGTATGTGGGTTTCCGACTGTCGGCGGATGGTGTCACACCACTTCAGTCAAATGTAGATGTCATACTGGCAATTCCCGAACCCAGCTCGGCTGCACAGGTCGCCTCCTTCTTGGGCAAGACAGGCTACTATCTGAAGTTCCTCCCACATTATTCTGCTACCACTGCTCCTCTACGGCGTCTGCTGCGTAATGGGCCTTTCACACAGGACGCGGAATGCGCTGCGCTATGAAACCCATTCATTTCAATGGCTTGCGGCGCGCAAAAACGTTTTGTTGCTTCGTCGAGCAAAGCGCAGCGGTGCGCACCATTGACTTCCTCGCGCGCACGCCGCGATCAAAGTTCAAAATAGTTTAACTTTTGCCGCTGCGCTCCGTGATGATTACCAGCGCGGCCAATAGAAACGGGACATCCAAACAAACACGGAAATCAAAATGGATGAACGGCTAGTACTGTGTGTATCGGAATTTCCTAAGCTGTATGATACAAGTTTGAGGTCGCATAGGGACATCGGCAGAAAAGCTGTGTCATGGAGACATATCTCCATTCAAGTTGGCATGTCAGGTGTTTTTTAATATATATATAATTTGTTCCTTTGTGTCAGCTTTAATGTTTGAATAAATGTTTTATTCTAAAAAAGAACTGAGCTCATGATTCGTGTGTTGATTTCGATGTTATATGTATGTGTGTACATATATATATAGGCAATATGAGCGGCGGACCTTTAATTTTTGACGCACTTTGAACGCCAGAGAGCCTGAGCACATACTAGTGCTCGCATTTTCTGTGTTTATTAGTTTACAATTTTCTCACGTGGGGGAGAGGTATAGTTTTCAAATGTGTTATTAAAAAAGATAAAACATTTTCCCAACTTATTTAGAGGATGAGTGTAAAAAGGTCTGATGGTCTGTAAAAACTGCTGATCGAAAGGAAGAACAACAATCAAAATAACTAACCTTATTATACTGACATATAGAACTCCCGCTTAAAAGGTTTTTGAAAACTCCGCCTACTTTGCTCTGGCATAGCGCAGTGCAAATCGCGTTGTATCTGAAGGACAACGCTGAACCCAGCGGCTAGCGCAGCGCAGTGCATTCCGCGTCCTGTGTGAAAGCCCCTTAAGGATGAGCCGTGGGTGTGGTCACAGGCATGCTCTGAGGCGGTGCGTGTGCTCAAGATGCAGCTCACCACAGCTCCAGTGTTGGCTCACTTCGATATCTCTAGCCCCACCTTGGTGACCTGCGATGCGTCGGCTACAGCCATAGAAGTAGTGCTGTCACAGACTCAGCAGGGCGTGGAGAAGCCCATCGACTTAGCGTCGTGGGCCCTCAATCACATGGAGCAGCGGTCCTCGGTGGGGGAATGTGAATCATTAGTCTGCATCTGGGCCTGCGAGAGGTGGCACTTGTATCTCTATGGCCGCACTTTCACCCTGAGGACAGACCACCAGGCCTTAGACTGCTTTCTAAGTCGGGGACAGGCCACAGACCACTGGGGCTACACCGGTGGTCCGGCCGTCTTCGCCAGTATAACTTTTCTCCTGAAGTTCACCCCTAGCAGAGACAATGTTGTGGCTGACCTACGGTCCCGCGGTACTCAACCCCACCCTGACAAGCATACACACACTGACACAGACCGGGTGGAACTGGACATTGTCCAGATCTTACACACACCCCTCCAGGTTGTCGTATCGTTACAAAAACTGAGGGACGCATCTGAACAGGACCCGATTCTTTCTCAGCTCCGTGTCTATATTCGGATCGGCTGGCCTAAGGAGATATCGGAGGGTCTGGTAGCATTTTCCAGAATAAAGCAGGAGCTGTCCTGCTGGAACGACACCTGTGTGGCACGCGGCCTCTGCACAGTCATCTTCCAGCACCCTACGTACACGTGTCTTGGCAATGGCTCACGAGGGTCACCTGGGTATTGTGAAGTTGAAACAGCGCTGCAGAGACCGGGTTTGGTGGCCAGGGATAGATAAAGACATTGAGGCCCTGGTGAAAGACTGTCCGCCTGTCTCTTGAGCGGTAAGACGGGTCACCAGGCCCCCCCACCCTTACGACCTCTTGCTTGGCCATCGCAGCCGTGGGATCACCTGCAGCTGGATATATGTGGTGAGATACAGGGAGTTCCTCATCACCAGCGCTTCCTAGTGGTTGTCTATGACCTGCACTCGAAGGCCTTAACAAATGCAAAACAAAAACATGTAAAAGTGTGAACATTTTACAATGTTAGCTATGAAACTAGCCTCAAGAGATGTGATGGAAATGACACCTGTTGGTGTTTGAAGAGAGTCTATAAGTGGGTTTTCCAAATTGGAGTTGAACTGTTCCTTTAAGAACCTGAAGTCATGCACTGGCAGGCATATCCACATGCAACTGATGGAGTTTGACTGACACACACACACACACACACACACACACACACACACACACACACACACACACACACACACACACACACACACACACACACACACACACACACACACTGCAGGTAGTTGATGTGAGTCGTTCTGCACAGCTGTCAGGCTGAATCCATGTGGCAGCTGCAGCAAGCATCCAGCTGTGTGTGTGTGTGCAGCCAAATCCTCCTTTGTCATTTCCAAACAATAGAAACAATCGGGCAACACACTCACCCCGGACATGGCAATTAAATCACACAAACAGAGCAGGGGGTGTTATGGAGATGATGAGGAGGATGATGAAGGGGGTGTAGTAGAAAACAAAAGAGCTGCTGGACGTTAATAAAGACAGCATATTACAGTCAGGATCTGCTTCTGCTTGTATTTATTAATACTTTGAATTAGCTTTTATTTTTTTTTATTTCATCATGTAATGTTCAGCTGCTCTCGACATGTTGACACGCATACTACATAGGCTTAATAAATGATGTGCGATGCAAATATTGAGGAGTCTGGATGGTGTACCATTTCTAGCTGATTTTCAAAGTGTGCATTCATGCTTTTTGATGTTGCATTACCCAAAATCCTTGACCTTGGCACAAACTTGAAGTTGCGTCCCAAATGACACACTACACTCTCTACTGTGTACTGAACTTCATAGTGTATGACTAAAAAGCTGCGACAGTTGTTAGTGTCCGTTATTCCACACATTGGCTGCGTCCGAAATCACATACTCTCGAGTAGGTCATTCACGACAGCTAAAAAAGTATGCTCTATATGAATGCGTGTAGTATGAATATATTCCGGACGTACTACATTCGCCATGTTGTCATTATCATGTGATTCATTACCAGTTGCGTTGCTTCATTGCCATTCACAAATCCTCTCCCGTGGGCTCATGGCCTCAAGTGTCTATCGTATGAACACTTCAGAATCTCGCCGGAAGTAGATGATCATCTGGGTACTTTTTGCCTGAGAATTCAGACATAGCCTACTTCTTTTGTTTTCGCCTTTTGTTTCGTCTATAGTATATAGGGAAGTATGCGACTTCAGATGCAGCCATTGTTTTTTCAGTTAATTAAATGCATCATCCGGGTATTTAAAGTGCACTTATTCATTTTGGAATTTTCAGAATTTTCTACACTACGTACTAATCATACTATAAAACAGCATATAATAGTATGCAAACTTGGCATCTTAAATGACATTTTTCAACAACATTCTTAAAATGCTACATGTGCTACGTTAAAAGAACATTCTTGTAAACGTATTCTTTTACTCTTTCCCCGACAAAAACGGAATTTTCCGTTATTTGTGAGAAAACAGTTCCCTGACAAACATGGAATGTCCTGTGTTTCCAATGTTATACGGTAGGGCATCTTCTGAAAGATTACAGAATCTCCTGATCAAAACACATGCGAAGGAAACACAGAAACAAGCAATAGCATATGTAATCGTATGCACATGTAAAATAATACGATCATCAACATTAAACAGCATATAAATCTAAACCGCCTAATGTTACTGAATGAAATGTTGATTTAGGATGAGTTACAGGTCTGTTCAAGCATTAGGGGTGTTGATGGACTTGATTCTCTCCATCTACATTTAGATCATCTTTCTAAATCCTATCCCGATGTAGTTTTTGACAAAAAAGCTATTTTCTCAGCTTTTTGCTCAAAATGTTGTTTTTTTACGAAACAATATTAAAGTGTTGAAAAAAAGAATGCATTAAGCTAAAATAGAACTTTTTTGTTTTGTTTAAAAGCATATGGTCTGTTCTTTCTTTTGATATATTGCATGTTTAGATATTCATAGAACAAAATATTCTAGGGGCCATAAAGTTTTTGTGAAAATTATCAAACACAGACGGTGGCTGGCGACCTTAAAAAAAAAAAAAACCTCTGGCGGCAAAAGAGTTAATACTCTCTATAATAATGTTTAAATAATGTGGAAGGTAAAGCCTAGATGAAGCAGTATTTAATATATATAACCATAAAAATGAGTTGTTAATAGTATAGGTGCGTCCCAATTCGTGTACTTATACACCATCCTTTGCTGTTTTGTAGTATAATAGTGCGAGTAGCCTAGTGTGTTCACACTGTAAGGTTCCAAATGGAATTAAAGCTGCAAGCAGCGATGAAAAGGGCCCTCGCACCCGTACCACCGCCACCCGGCAGCTTTAGGAAAACAGAGCGCGGTGGGCAGTATGTAAAAATAGGAGGACTATGTTAAAGTAATTTGTATTTGCCTCACTTCCTGCTACCAGCAGGTGTCGCTATTATTATAACCGAATATGATTATCGTCATGGGTTCAGGACAGGACTCTTATCAAACGTGTAGTTTGGGGCAGATCGGACATTGTATGGCTGAGTTACTGCAGGCTGTCTGTGGTTGCCTAGCAACACCGAAACTGCAAGCACCCGTGCCACCACCACCCGGCGGCTTTAGGATGTGTTTAGGGCTATGCTCTAAGATCCTTTTTAGTAGGTGTTGGGTCATTACATGTATGTACCGAAATTCGCCCAAGGACGTGAAACGTAGCGCCAGGGGAAATTAGTCGAAATATTTGTTTGCCCAACTTTTTGCCCTATTGCCCCACCCAATTCTGAAACCCATATCAGATGTAAATTTCGCACCCGTGCCACCACCACCCGGCGGCTTTAGGAAAACAGAGCACGGTCGGCAATACGTAAATATAGGAGGATTATGTTAAAGTAATTTGTATTTGCCACACTTCCTGCTACCAGCAGGTGGCGCTATTACTATAAATGAATATGAGCATGGTCATGTCTTTAGGACAGGACTCTTATCAAACATGTGAATTTTGGGGCAGATCGGACATTCTATGGCTGAGTTACTGCAGGCTGTCTGTGGTTGCCTAGCAACATCGGAACTGCAAGCAACATTGACACAGAAATGATCTAATGATGCATATTTCACCCAGAGGCTGAAATTGGGTTTTGCACATCTACATTTGTCAGGCCGCCGAGGTCACATCCTTCGACGAAAACTCTAGATCCTCGCAATTTAACGTCGCATAGGCCTTAAGATTAGACTGACAAAATGATGTGGATCTGATTAAATCTCTACGAGGAGTTCGTTAAAGTACAACGTCTTCAAAATTTCCAAAACTGCGGAGAGGAAGTTCAAAATAGCTCACTTCCTGTTGTTTAGGGCTACGCTCCAAGAGACTTTTTTGTAGGTATTGAGTCATTACATGTATTTACCGATTTTCATAACTGTAAGTGAAACGCAGAGCTGGGGCAATAATGAAGAGGGGGCAATTAAGCAATTTTGCCCCACCCAATTCTGAAACCCACATCACACGTACATTTTCACCACTTCTGAAGCATGTGCAAATTTTCGTGAGTTTTCGTGCATTTGTTTAGGCCCTCAAAAATGCAATTCATTTCGGAGAAGAAGAAGCGGAATAATAATAAACAGAGCAAAAAACAATAGGGTCCTCTCAACATCGGTGCTCGGGCCCTAATAAGTGCAATTTAAATACCAAGATGATGCACTTATTTAACTGAAAAAATTAAGTGTGGAATGTTGGACATTTCATGCACTCCACTGTCGCAGCTTTAATTATACAATGGAGGGGGAGGGGCATCAGACTCTGATGTTTAATGAAAAAATAACCTTATAAAGTTCAAACTCTACACCTTTGAGTGTAGTGTACAGTGCGTCATTTGCAAGCAGTATTATTATTGTAAACTAAAACAATAACTTTAGATATACAAAGATGGTGCATTCATGTTAGGAATGAGAAAGTGAAACACACAATATGGCGGAATAAGTCCCACCTTCTAAATAAAAGAGCCAATCGTCAACTGGTGAAGTCACCAATGCAACTGCCGTCAGAAGCTCCGGTTGCAATAGAAACAGTCATTGTTTTAATTCAAAATATGAATAAATGCAATTTTTTTTGCATAATGACCATGTAAAAAAAGGACAAACACTCCATTTTACACCCCTTAACAGTTTATTTTCAGTTGCATGAAAAAACAAAACAATAGATGACATCTTTGAGTGAGCCCAGATCTACAGTTCGGCCAGCTGACAAGGTTGCCACATCTGCTTTGCATGTCAATAAGATGCAAATGAAGATGATCTGCATTCAATAGTCTGGTGGGTTGCAACACTGAAGAAGTCAAATGTCACATGTTGCCTGTTGCTTGAATGGGGCAGAGCCTAACGCAAAACCCTGACAATGCACGACTGCTGAGAGGTGCAACTAGGAGCAAATCAAATGACACTCTAAATACAAAAACAACAATTGAAATCATGTTTGAAAGACAAACATGCACTCACACAGAGTTGGTTTCATGAGCACTACATGAATGTATGTGCATAAAATCACTCTATGAGGGGGAATCTCACAAAATCTGACAAGAACATGCCAACAAAAAACAAACAAAAAAGATAAAAAAATGAGTAAATCATATTTTGCATGAAGAAAACCTTAACTTTCTCCGTGCTAAATATTTCTATACATTTTTCCTTTAAAATCTACGGTGGAATATGAGCTAGCCACGTGTTCATGAGATTCAACCCTCACGTGTGCGTTTGTCTTTTCATTTGGATTCTTGATGCAAGACAAAAAATACACAAACCCCAAACCTGCCGGCAAACCATGAGGTTCTGCGTGCGTTTCCTCCCCTAAATAAAGCGGGAGGCCACCAACTATTCACGAAAAATAGTTCAAAAACACTTCCTATGCTCCCCGTCTAAAATTCATATTCATATGCCGTTTACAAGATTACATGTAGCTTATTCATAACTAGATGACTGGCTTGTGTTAAATCAATATCAATGCACACAGTCGTCAAAAGCCAGAGAAATTGACACGTAATAGCTAGATATACCGTTAAAAGATTTGACCACCATCCTCTGCAAACAAATTTGTTAAGTTAATTGTTTTAAATAGAACGACTTGCAAAAAAACGACCACGGCAAAACGGCTTATATATTGACAGCCATTGTTGCTTGATTTCATTTCGACTCATGCTTGATTTTTTTACTTTTTCAACATCTCACATTGTCTATTTAGGAAGCTGAACATTGCAGGGCAGTAATAAAAATCCTCTTCGCTGCACAGGCCTTTCTATCAGCAGCTCACCAACTAAAGATTAGTCGTAAAGCTCGCAGGGGTTTCCAAGGCCACTATTTTCTCCCAAAACCTCATTCTACCATTCATTCTAGCAAAAAGTGTTCGACTAACATTCGAAATCCTCCACAACCCGCGACACTTTTTACATACACGTTTATCTTTTTTTCTTCTTAATTTTTTTAATCAATCGCCTTAAAACAGTGCAAAACGAAAGTTATCCTGTGCAACAGATCTACTTCTAAAAACAAAAAACGCATTCATGAAAAACGAGTAGATGAATCATTCGGAAAACATCCTTACGTTCATACAAAATCGAACGCAACGTAAGATTTGTTGGGTAACACTTAAAAGCCTTTATATGTAATTCATTATAAATGTGTTTTAATGCACCTTATGATGCATTGTATGATATCACGGATCATTGTAACTACAGTTATAATACAAATCTATACCTTTAGAAAGTATAATGCATTAAAACATAACCAATTTCAGATGTAACAAGACATCTGCAAATATAATGCTTTTTACTTTGGTTACAATTATTTATGAAAACATACAATACATTATAACGTATATTCACATTATAGATAAAGGCTTTGAGTAAAGTGTCACCATTACATTTTTTCGGAATAATTTGTGTTCTGCTTGCATTTCACAAACGAAGCCTATTACATGTATATTTATAAGTTTTTTTGTAAAAAAAAAAATGCAACTTCAAGAGTAAAAGTAAGTAATAATAATAATAACAATAATGCATAACATTAAGGACACTATAGCACATTATAAACAGGGACGCGGCCCGAGACGGAACAGGAAGAGGAAACTCAAGAGATCCAACTGATGTTCATGAAGAACCTGACCACTTCATGTCGAATGTGTCCTCATACACACACACTTTCTGAACCTCCCGCCGCCATCTGCTGTGTGTGTGTGTGTTTATGACAAAAGAAAGCCTTGCTCGTTTGGAGTTAGCGTGACCCCAGCTGGACGCCCCTGTGTGTCGACGGCGTGCTCCTGACGCCTGGGGGCCGAAACGGGACGGATGGATGAAGCACAGCCTCCAGGCCACAGAAAAGACACTCTCTGGGGTTCAAGTTATCCTGTGAACACGTCCAGGGAATATTTGACAACAAAATCAAAAGAAAGAAATAAGGATTTTGCTTAAAGAAAATGAAGCCTATTTTTAGGACCATTAAGACTTTGTTAATTTTTGGGCATAATTTTCATGAATATTAAGCACATTTGTACCTACAATTACCACACCCAAAAAAAAAAAATTTAATATAAAAAATAAATAAATAATTAAAAAAAAAAAATCTCAAAAACTTCAAAAATCATCCCTTTGTTAAATTCATGACAGTTAAGTATTTATGTATTATGCAATTTTAACAATCATGAAAATAATGAAAAAAAAAGAAACTTTAAAAAGGCTTCATGTTTAAAGAATTTCACATTTTCCTTAGAGTGAAGCCTATTACTAGGAACAATTCGATTTTGCTGCACTGTGATATAATTATCATGAAACTTTTGTACATTTGTAACGCAATTCGTAAAAAAATTTTAACTAAAAATCTCACAATTATCACCACTCTAATGAAAAAAAATAACTTTCTATTAATTCAATTGTAAAGTATTTATACATCATGATATATTTTTTTGGGGAAATGTGCTTAACTGATGTAAATAATGACAAGGCAAAAAAAAAAAACATTTTAAATATACAAAATTTAATTTAAAAAATCATTCTCAAAAAGGATTAAAAAATAGGCTTCATTTTCTGTGCAAAATAAATTTCTTTAGATTTGTTTTTACATTTCGTAGATTTTCCTTTGGATTTGTCTTTCTGTTGACATTTTGTCTAGAAAGAGTGTCAGACAGTGTGTGTGCGGGTCTAATGACTGTCTGGTTTTGCGTCTGCATGTCTGGGTCAGCTCATGAATATGCAGATGTGAAGTGTGAACATTCATTTCAATCTGCATATTTTACCCTCTGACCTCTGACTCTCATCCCACAACGCCCTGTCTTATCCATCCTATTGCAGAATGCTTGTGTGTGTGTGTGTGTTGTAGTGTGTCCGTGGCCTGTAGTGGTTAGTTTGACGAGTTCTGGATGTGTGTTGTGTTGCGCAGTGGTCAGGCCGTGAGCTTCTGGATGGTTCTGTTGTAGTATGCAGTGGTCAGCGCCTCCAGTGGGCTCCAGTGGTGAGCGTGAAGCTCGATGACCTCCATTAGGAGCGAGCGCGTAAGCTGGGACTCAGCCGGACACAACATCTTATCCCTCACTGCGGCCAGCAGCTCCGTCATCATTTCGGGAAGCTGCTCCTCCAACAACCGGCCGGTGCTCTGGAGCTGCAAGAACATCCAGACAAGAATCAGCAATGAGACAAACAGAAGGAGAAATCCTCAGGAAAAAGTGTGAGACTGTGACTCTGTGGCACCAAATATCAACATTTATTTGAAAATATCCTGTAATATTCCTTTAAAGATGAATGAAGAAAGAGAGACAAAGAGGGGGCAGGAATCACTGAGTGGTTTTTAAGAGGAAATAAGGATGATCAAAGGGAGACGGACACACTCAGGCTTAAGGAAGGGTCAGAGGTCAACTCCACAGGGGGTAGCGAGAAACAGATGCTAGTCTGAGAGAGAGAGAGAGAGAGAGAGAGAGAGAGAGAGAGAGAGAGAGAGAGACGGAAGCAATCGGATGTCCAGACAAACTGTCTCCTGATGATCCGGTTTGCGGGCAGATGGGACATCATCCACGCTGAACATCATATTGGTTTGTTTTGGATATATGTTTTGGATATGCACACACTCTCGCACACACTATATATGTGTGTGTGTGTGTGTGTACATGTATATACGGTATATATACTGTATACACACACACACACACACACACACACATATATAAGATAAATATATAGGTGAAGTAAACATCTAGATGCTTTGCCACAAGCTGCCACTGTAGGAACTACTAACTATGATGCAGACCTTCTTCCGAGATGGTATTCCCTGGAGCATCCACATTGTTGGAACTCTTCCACATCATATATATATATATATGATATATAAAACATTTTTGTAACAATTGGTAAATGCCATTGATATAATTACCATTTTGAATATCGGCTCATTTTATTTTGAAAATATTTGCGCATTGGCATGCTCCGGTAAAATTACGTAAAATTATAACAGCGCTCTGTCTGTACAGTCTTGATTTTTTTTTTGCTCGCTTTCATCGCTTTTGCTTTTATTCTCGTGCACGGGCTTGTTCGATAAGCAGAACAGCCAATCAGAGTTCTCTCTCTCACCGACGCCGATTCAACATGCTGAATCGACCAAAAGAACAACAACAATGACGTCCGACTAGAGCCACACACAGAAAAAACTAAGCCAACAGACACTCATAAACGCCTGACCGTCGGCTTGTTGTGTCCTGGGCTTTGTGTCCTCCATCCATCAGCTTCATTTCTTTCTCTCCCTGATCTTGATCATTATCAATATGAATGTGTTACAGAAGTTTTCACGATCTCAGAGATGCTGTTAAACTCAACTCACCTCCATAGAACAGCAGAGAACAGCATCCTCCTTCACCTCAGGAGACTCCAGGAGCTAAAACACACAGAAAACACTCCTTCAGTGCTTTTAAAAGTGTGCAGTGCAACGTTGACCAATTACAGTCAAGTAGAACTCAAGTCACCTTTATTTATATAGCGCTTTATACAATAATACAGATGGTTTCGAAGCAGCTTTACAGTGATAAACAAGAATGATGCAACCAGAATTCAATTTCAGAAATTCATCAATTATAGTTCAATTCAGCTATAAAGCAGATCTACAGCTGGCCAATGGTGTTGTTATTCACCATGAGTTCAATGTTGATTTTCTTCATAAACAGTTTTGTATAAAACAAAACAAAACATTAGTAGTACATTTATGCATTTGGGAGATGTTTTAATCCATTGCATTAAAGAGATCATTTAAGGCAAGACAGGTGAATAGGGTAAAAACATTAACTAATTAACATCACCATACTTTCCCCAGTAGATTAATCACAGTAGACATTAGTGCTGTATAGCAGGTTTTCTGAAATGTTATGTTTAAATATGCAAATGGTGCATTATCTAATAATACATGCACTAATTTGCATAATTTCCAGAATGGATAAAAATTGCCCGAGGATAAAATTCTTGTTTCATTATGTTGACATATTAAAGGGGTGTTTTGATGCTTTTTAATGTTTTACTTTTCCTTTAGTGTGTAATTTATCTGTTTGTGCATGTATACAATCTGCAAAGTTACAAAAGGGATTTATTAACACTGATCCAGACCTGCCTAAAAAGCCTCGATCCAAATCCACAAACATCTACGTCACAATCTGAAATATTATCACAATTAGACCAAGGCAAACGCAAAGAGAGAAGATAAGGCTTCAGTTAATTGTAGTGTCGTCACAAAACCGCTTTGTTTGCCCTCCCGTAAGCGTTCTGCTCAAGTTATCCTTTAAAAGTTGGTTCTGATCGGTTGGCTCATCCGCATTTTCAGAACAGACTCAAACTGATATGGTAAAAGTGGCGACATTATTCACTGTGTGTTTACAATTGCTTAATGCCTTGGAAGCTCGTGATTATGGTAAGGGTCGTTACATTTCCGTCACACGCTTGAGGTGTTTGGCCAATCACAACGCACTGGGTCAAGCTGGCCAATCAGAGCACTCAGGGCTTTTCGGAAGGAGGGGCTTTGCAGAAATCAGTGTTTCAGATGGACTGGGAATAGATGAGATGCAATAATGCACAGTGTGTGAAAAATAATGTGTCTTTTGTTTTTTAACATTAAAGCATGTTAACCTATTCGGTTACACCCAATAAACAAAGTAATGAACTTTATCTCTTTTTATCAGTCCATAAATCTATATGACCAAAATCCTCTTTAAAAGCCTCCACATTATAGATAGGAATAAAACTGTAAAGTTTGGTGCATGCAAAGCTGTTGAAGTGGAGATTTCTGACTCACAGCCTGTAAAGTTATGTATTGCAACTGAAATCTACTGACGTAAAATAGATAAAGTGTATTAAATGTGTATTTTGGACGTTTTCTTTTCACTAGTCTGAAAGAAGACAAGTTATGGAAGCAAAATAACCCAAACTTGTCTACCTGTAGTGTCTTGCCTTCATGAAGTTCATGCATTCCCTGGGAAATGAACGCTCTACTGTTTGAGCTATTAGAATATGCATCTTTAATTTGCACAGTTGAATAGTCTTCAGCTTTCAGGAGGTCACTGCTGGTAATCCAGATGTATATATAGACCACACATCAACACACGAATCATCTTTCACTTCCTCTTTCACTGTTCCTCATAAACCACCAGCCGACAGACGCCAGCGAGACCAATATCACCCGAGTCCGAGTCTCAACCCCAGACAACTGTTGTGACAGACAGAAATGTGCTCAGTCTGACCACAAAAACAGAAGTGAAACTCACTAAACAGGAAAAATACACATTATTATTCAGCAACTGAGTCTGATGCAACAAACAGAAAATATGCAAAGGGCCCCAAAGATGACCAATGCAATGAGAGAGAATGAAAGAAATCCCAAAAACAAACAAATGTAAGCATTTAGTAATGTTAACGTTATTGTTTCACTAAAAAATAGCAGCTATTCTAATCCTGTGGTCTGGTTTCCCATATGTCTTTTCCCGTAACAGACACGATTATGTCATTGGACATTATGTAAGAATGTTCTTCTCGTCTTTGCCAACATGTTTGTGTAATGCAAAATTGCTGATTTGACTCAGACACACATGAACTGTGTTCAAAATCACGACAGCTCAATAATGATAATGATTCATTCATAAATTGTGCTGAAAGTTCTTCTTTTTCCATTTATATTGCTATAGCATTCTCATTTGAATGACAGAGGGACGAAACCGAACTAAACACAGACACCAAACACAAATTAAAACTAGACGTTGATTCAGTCAGACTGGATCCTCAGTCTAGAGCTGGGCTTAAGCAGCGTTTGGGAAAAGACTATTAATGATACTTGAAATAAAATAAAAGTTTGGTTTAACTTGACAAATTTATGACAAATATATTATGATTGCATATTAACATGTGCTTTTCAAACTGATACTACTTCTAATACAATCTATTAAAATATGAATTATTATTAAGAAATATAAATGGTTTTATGATATTGCTTAATAATAATAATAATAATAATAATAATAATAAAACTCAATAAATAGTCATTATTATTATAAAAAATATATTGGTTGGATGATATTGCTCAATAATAATAATAATAATAATAATAATAATAATATGTATTAAAATATGTATTACTATTATAATAAAAATTACTATTATTTTGAGGAATATCATGCAACTAATATATTTTCATGTTTTAATTGATACATTATTTGATAAAAAAGGTTTTGTTGTAAATTAATTGTTATATACTGTATTTTACTTTGATTACACTTTAAAAGTTTGATTAACTTGTTAAAGTTTAATGAATTTATTGCATTAGAGACAATTTTTGATGATGGATTTTATAAAACACGGAATCTAAAGAAAATAAAAATGATTTTTATTCAACCCAGCTATTAGTGCTGGCAAAGTCAAGTATCACTATTGCTATATCTTATATACCAAACTTAACAAACCTAACTCTGAGAGTTAAAGTTTGTATTTTAAAACTTGTACAGCTTTCACACGACTTCAGAAGATTTCTGGACTACTATAATGATGTTCTTAAGCCTTTCAGGCCATTCTGATATGATTGCTCTTGCTACTGAAGGTGGATCTGTGTGTGTGTGTGTGTGTGTGTCTGAAGAGATCTACTGAGACGACTAGCAGAACGCTGGGCGGGAAAAGCACTCAGGCAGTGACACAGGCAGCCCTTTGTGAGGCAGGGGGCCTGCAGGGGCCGGTGGACCACGATGATCAAAGCTGACGCGAGCGGCTCTGGATACCGTCTCACAAAACAGCTGACAACCTCCCGCACAAACCCACAAAAACCAGGAATTTCATTCAAGCAGACTCGCTCTCAAAATATACTTTACTTCACGGGTTACCACAACAACAGTCTCTGAAACATTACAGCTGACATTTGTACAGATCATCTACTTTAAGGGACTTTTTTTTTCCCAAAGTACACTTATAATGTTACTGTTTATGTTGTGAATATAACAGTATTTCTACATACCACATCACTCTTTGGTTTCAAAAGACAATATGACCCCTTTACTTTTGGTCCTGACTCTAAATATAATTAAAGAAATTGTGGCAAGTAGTGACTCTTCAGAGAAAAATTAACAAAAAAGTAAGAAGAGGCTTTGCTAACATGAGCAAACGTCAATTAGCTGGATGTTAACCAGACGGCAGCGTATGTGCAGTATATTTTGCTCTTTAAAACGTTTGATTTAGTCTAATGAAAATACAAATGCAAAAAAATATTTGACTGTTTTTGTTGAGAAAATCAGTGTCAAAATTATAGTACAGCCTGTAGTTAAGGTTAAAGAGTCTTAAAGGGGTTCACTAATTTCTATGAGTTCCAGTCACATAAAACATTTAAAAAGAAAATGTATAGATACTTCTAGAACAGATTTCTCAAAACTTGGAATTCAAAGATTTAAACAAGTACACTTATTTCCCAAAAAACCGACCAGATAAAAAAAATAAATAATAATAATATATATATATATATATTATACACACACACATATATATATATATATATATATATATATATATATATATATATATATAGTTCAAAAAACAGTTCAAATGTTTGCAGTAAGATTTTTTGGTAACACTTTACTTAAAGCCTTTATGTATAATGCATTATAAAGGTATTTATATTGTACGTTATAATGCATTATGCATAAAGGTTTTGTGTAACCCAATTTTTTAAAGAAATTAATAATTTTATACAGCAAGGATGCATAAAATTATTGAAAAGTGACAGTAAAGTAAATGCTTAACTTTATCATGTTTTAAACATTTATAATAATCAGAAATGTTTCTTGAGCATCAAATCACCATATTAGAGTGATTTCTGAAGGATCATGTGACACTGAAGACTGGAGTAATGGTGATGAAAATTCAGTTCTGATCACAGGAATAAATTACAGGTTAAAATATATTCACATAGAAAACAGATATTTAAAATAGTAATAATATTTCACAATTTTATTGTTTTTACTGTAATTTTCATCAAATAAATGCAGCCTTGGTGAGCAGAAGAGACTTCTTTAAAAAAATCGTACCGACCCCAAACTTTTGAGCGGTGTGTATTTTGTATCTCACTATCGACACTGCCATGACTTTTCCCAGGACTGTAAGATTTCATTCAATCCATGACATTTACAGCCTTCAAATATATTCCCTTAAATCTTCAGTTTTTCACAACTGTCTTCTCAATCTCTAATGAGATTTCACCTGAACAATAATTGCAAGGAATGAAGTACCCTTACATTCCAGTATATTCTAAAAGAGACAACAAGTCGGAAAGTACCCAAAAGTCTCTGAATCTATGATAAGATATACCAGACCTGAATCCATGGCTCGCGGCGTTTGAAGGAGTGAACATGTATATTGGTGTCTAGAGGTTTCTGGTCCTGGTGGTCTCGGGTAATTACTGATGGGGTCTCCTTATGCTGGTCTCCAGGGTAACCGCTGCTTTAAGTCTAGAGTTATATAGTCCATAATGACGTCCCCAGAGAGCAGGAGCAGAGCTCGTGTTACAGAAACCACCTCAAACTAACCTCATATGCGAATACAACTCCACATCAGAATCAATATAATGAAGAACATAAAGGCAAGGCTGTAATTATCTCCCTGAAGACTTCAAAAATTAACAAGATCCTACATGGTCAAACTCTGTACTAGCACAGAGACATATTTTAAAGGAGACCTATTATGCCCTTTTAGAAAGCCTAGATTTTGTTGTTGAGCTCTATTAGAACAGGTTTTCATACTTAAATGTTCATTATTTTTCTCATTCTCAATTGACCTATGGCTAAGCCATGCCCCCAAACGCGATGAGCCAATCACAGTGCGCATAGCTCCAAATACACTCGGACATTCTCTGCTTCCACGTCCATTGAAATGCATTGCAGTTAGTCAGTTTTCATTCATTTTTATGTTTTTTCTTGTCATTTTAAGTTAAAAATGTAAAAACGGTGTGCATGGAGTACATGCAACTCCGACACTAGGTGTCCCGAGAGGCTGGGCGACAGAGTGTATTTTTTACCTTTTCCAAATTAAGCCACAGCTCAACCGAGATAAGTGTCTGCTCTGGATTAAGTTATGCGGTAGACCACAACACCAACTAAACGTGGATAAATTAAACAAGGATGTCTACATCTGTTCTAAGGTAACGTTAAGTCAACAACGTATTTGAACTTATCTCTAACGTAACGTTAGCCTAATATAAGAAAACGTTAACGTTAGCTTCTAGCTGCGTTGTACATCATGTCACTTAGCTTCATTAACGTATCTGTAAATAACCGAGATAACAAATGTTAGCAGTGTTGTGCTGAATGATTCATGTAAATACTGTAGCACCAAACTAACGGAGAGGTACTCTTGGTAAAGATGGTAAAAAGGATTGTCCTGGAAACGTATGCAACTTAGACCTGTACATATTTAATTTGATCATGAACCATTAATTACATATTAAAGCACAACATTTTAGACAACTTTCTACCAAAACAACTGGGGAACTTTGTGGTTTTTTTTTTAGCAAAACATGTAGCCTTTTCACTCCTCTTCAACATAACTAGATATAGCACCTGTTACCTGAATGTTGACTGTTTGTCCGAGTGAGTGGAGGGGGCGTGGCTTAGCCATAGGTCAATTGTTGCAGCTCCTCTCTTCTCAGTCAGTCAGTAACGCTTCTGAAAAGCACACTGTCCTCTGATTGGTCGGCTGGATCAGTGTGTTGTGATTTGTCAACCACTTCGAGTGTGTTTGGGAAATGTTCCGCACCTTACCATAACCGCCAGTTTCATGCTTTTGAACAATGTCTACTTTGCCCTGCCCTCAGACACTGCAGTTGCAGCTGAGACTAGAAGAGTTTTGTGACGAGAAGATGCAGTTTTCTGCTACCAAAGCAAATCCACTTTACAAGGACTGTCCTAAAGATTGAGTCTTGGATTTGATACGGTAAAACAGACGCCATCATTACTGTACATATCACTGTCTATCAAGTGCTGAGGAAGATCTGGAGCTAAAATGTAGATATGTTCATGGGAAATTGGTTTCTGACACACACAGTAAGCGGTCGGCCAATCACAACCGTCTGGGCCATCTGACAAATCAGAGCAGAGTAGACCAATCACAACACACTGAGCTATCTGACCAATCACAGCAGGGCAGGCACGTGGAAAGGAGGGGTTTAAAGAGACCGGATCTTTTATCGATTGTTGCAGACACTGTGAGAATGCTGATGCTGTAATGGATATTATGAGAAAATTAATGTGTTTTTGACCTTGAATGCATGTAAACTTTTTGTAGGAGACTGCAAAACAAAATTAGTAACCTTTAAAATAGCATAATAGGGGCACTTTAATATGCAAATATTGCATCTATAAAATCACAAACACAAACTTGAGCTATCCTACTGCATTTACATCTTGAGTTTTCGCTCTTACCACTAGATGCTCTATTAATGTCTATTCATCTATTAATGAATTGTGTAGAACTTGTATATTTGAGTTCTAGCTGTATGCAGCCAGGTAAAAGTGATGAAAATGCACAAAAGATTCCAATAAAAGGGTTTGAGAAAAGCAGAGATGCGTCCGACCCTTCAACTCAAGCAGCTTTCAAATGAACAACAGACGCTCTCTTTTCTCCCTCCCTCCATTCATCCTTTCTTTTATTTTCTCCCACACCCTCAGTGCTCCAAATACACCTGTCAGCTCCACACTACAGCTGGATCACCTGTAATTACCCAACCTGCTCTGCCGGTCCACACAACACACACTTCACACACCTGGCTGAGACGTAATCACTGTCACACACCGACAAAAAGTGGCTGTTCAGACTCCCAGACAATCGTGTCGGGACGTGTCGATACGAGAGCCGAACGGGATGTTAATCCGGCTGCGATCCTGAATAGTGGCATTCATACGGCACAAACACACACTGAACTCTCACCCAGATCACGTCTCTTTGATGTGGAGCTGCTAAAGAATCAAACTTTGGCTTTTGACGGATCACGTCTGTCATCAGCTGAACAACTGACAGGATTCAGCCCAGACAGGGAAGCCCTATTCACCAGCGATCGGGGCATTTCACTAGACAAAGATCATCTTTAAGTTTAAAAGGGTCGGATAATTAAAAAACAATTTTTTCTTGATCTTTTGAAATAAGTTCAATGTATTGTGAAAAAAATACAGTAACTTTCACAAAGCAAAACTACCTTGCAAGTAGAGCTGGATCATTAATCAAAAAAAAAAAAAAAAAAATGAAGTGCGCCACTTACCAAACTTGTAAAAAACACCTAAATAAAAGCTTGATGGTTTAAAGTTTGAAAATGAAGAAATTAAGACAGCCATAAATATTAGAATTGTAATTTTACAGTTGTTATTTCTCTAAAATATATTTTTTTATTTTAGAGTGAAATATTACAATAAGGATGTCTTGTTTTAATATTTTTATTTACTAACAATATTATTATTGTTAATAATAATATTAATAATAATATTTCACACACTATATATATATATATATATATAATAAAAAAAAAACATTTTTTGGCCAAATTGTGCAGCCCTACAAATTTTATTCGCATTTTAAAAATGAAAATGACTTTTTCTCTGAATCGTGCAGCCCTACCTTCTGAGTTACTGACATTCAGCTGTAAAATATAAAAAATGATTTACGGTCATGAGATAAATACAATTGAATACACAACCATTCACATTTACATGTCAACAACACCTATTCAGTGTTCAGAAACATGTTCAGTTATGGTGAGTTAATATGTAGGAAATAAACATTATTATTGCTAAACAGCAGAAGATTTAAAGGGGTCCTATTCTGATTTTTTATATTTTCGACGTTCTTTAGTGTATAATGTTGCTGTTTGAGCATGAAAAAGCTCTGCAAAGTTACAAAGTCTCTCTAGCAGGAGTTATTCTCTATATCTGTGTCAGAGTCTGACAGGCAATCGACTAATCGCAATTCAAGCTCCAGTCGACCAATCAGAGGACAGTGTGCTTTTCAGAAGGAGGGGCTTCATAGAGACAGGAACTAAACAGAGCGTTACTGACAGACTGGGAAGAGAGGAGCTGCAACAATGGAGAATATGAGAAAAAAAATGTGTTTTGAACATTCAAGCAGAGCCCGAAATTCTTGTAGAGCCTGAAAACAAATCAAGACTTTGTAAAAGGGCATAATAGGTCTCCTTTAATGATAAGAGTAAAATGTGTAGGAATTTGTTTTGATATTTTGATCTCTTTCTGACTGTTGTTTCATGAGTTAATGTGACATTTTAATCCCACATCTATCAGAGCGAGATCGAGAGAGAGAGACGACACACAGTATTCTGTCAGGAAGTCAGACAGTATTTTATCTTTATCAGCCCTTTGGCCTGTAGTTAATGAGGTGTGTGTTGTGTACCTCTCGTAAGCAGGAGTAGATGGGACACACCAGCACTCTGAACGGCTCTCCAGCGCTGCTCCTCATGGTGCCGAACACTTCACACAGAAACGTGATGAAGCCCAGCCAACACTCCACATCTGTCTGCTGGAGCTCCTCACGACGCTTGAAGTCTCTCTGGAGAGAAACACACCGGTCAGCATTATGCACGTCAACACACAAAACACTTTTGAAAGTTTTTGCAAGAAGTCTCTTCTGCTCACCAAGGCTGCATTTATTTGATTAAAAATTGAGGTGTCATACTGGTAAGATTAGGGTCAGGTGTGTGTGGTATGGGTAGGTTTAAGGGTGGGTTAAGGTGTAAGGGAAGGGTCAACAGTGTAATCACAAATGTAATTGCATACATTAATTGCATGCAGGTATTTTCAAAATATAAGTACAATGTAAAAACATGCATGTACACATTAAGTATATTGTATCAAATTATTAATTTCAATGCAAGTACATAGTATTTAAAGCCACTTAATATAAAGTGGGACCAAAATAAATAATATTTTATCATTACAAATATTAAGAGAACCATTTTCTATTTGAATATGTCTTAAATGTAATTTATTCCTGTGATCAAAGCTGAATTTTCAGCATCATTACTCCAGTCTTCAGTGTCACTGTTTTGCTGATTTTCTGAAATTATTAATAATGGTTCTTATTATCAATGTTTCAAACTTAATATTTGATATGCTTAATATTTTTGTGGAAAACGTGATGCATTTTTGGGGGTGTCTTTGATGAATAGAAAGTTCAAAAGAACAGTTTATTTCAAATAAAATCTCTTGTAACATTATAAATGACTTTATTGTCAATTTTGATCAGTTTAAAGCATCCTTGCTAAATAAAAGTATGAAGTTGTTGTTTTTTTAAGTGTCATTTTCCTCAATCTTATAAATGGTAGTGTATCATTGTTTCCACAAACATTTTAAGCAAGGATGTTTTCAACATTGATAATAATCAGAAATGTTTCTTGAGCAGCAAATCATCATATTAGAATGATTTCTGAAGGATCATGTGACACTGAAGACTGGAGTAATGATGCTGAAAATTCAGCTTTGATCACAGGAATAAATTACATTTTAATATATATTCACATAGGAAATGGTTATTTTAAATTGTAATAATATTTCACAATATAACTGATTTTACACCCAATAAATGCAGCAGTGGTGAGCATAAGAGACTTCTTTCAAAAACGTGTTTTTTTGTTTGTCTGTTTTTTACCGTGTGTATATCAGAGAATAATAATACACAGAAACTCCAGCATACAGATGTTTTTACATCCATTAAATTCCCAGTATGCTCATCATGATACAAGTGTACATAAAAATAAAAAATACTTTTTCTCTCCCCCTCTCACCACACACACACACACACACACACACACACACACACACACACACACACACACACACACACACACACACACACACACACACACACACACACACACACACACACACACACACGCGCGCAGCTCGTCTCTGTTCTACGATAAGCCGTCTGTGTGTTCGTGGCAGATATTGCTAAATGAGTCGGAGCAGACATGTCCTTTCACTGGGGTCAGAGACGCTTGAATCTGTTATATAATCCCGTCAGAACGAAAGCGTCTGCTCCAGCGACATACGGGTGAAAAGCACCGGTTTATGTGAGGACGAACCGGATGATTCATCCACCTCAACACACACTCAAACTCTAGACTGATGCCTGAGACACAGTTAAAGGGGCTACTACATGTTAAAAGGCAAAAAAGAGATGTGTGTATCATGACTTATCCATTTAAACAATTACACTACTGTTCAAAAGTTTGGGATCAATAAGATTTAATTTTATTCAGCAGGGATGCATTCAAGTGATCAAAGATGACAGTAAAGACATTTATAATGTTACAAAAGATTTCTATTCAAATGAATGCTGTTCTATTTATCAAAGAATCCTGAAAAATGCATCACCTTTCCATAAAAATATTACTAAATGAGTATGTCACTTTAGAAAGTTTGCCTTTTTTAAGATACTAAGTAATGACACTGTAATACATTATAATTTATTATTTTGTATATATTTTTAAGTTTGATTGTAATAGATGGCTTTAGTACTTTTCCTTCATGATCCTGTTATTGACTAGCATGGGGTTTGTTTGCGACGGAGCGTTTGTTGGTCTGTGTGTGTGTGTGTGTGTGTGTGTGTGTAGAGCAGGATGTGTGTTTTGGCCGCAACAGCAGCAGGTCAGAGTTCTGGTATCACATCACTGTGAGTCTAACAGTCATTTCCCAAAAACAATGACAAAATACTTAGAGCTTTACCACCAAAACCAGTGTACAGACAGACTGACCCCAAACAACAGAGACAGAGACACAGCATAAAAGCACGTCTACAGTACGTCTCCCTGCAGCGTTAATAATAGACTAACAAATTAAAAGGGTCGTATATTAAAAGTATTGCGTGTTGTTTTATCACCCATAACTAACTGAAATAAGTTACTAAACAATAAATTACTAAAACTGAAGTGAAAAATAAATAAATTAAAGATATATATGCATTTCATATTTATAAAATACATGTGTATGTGTGTGGGTATATATATATATATATATATATATATATATACCCACACACGCACGCACACGCACACACACACACATATTTAAATGACAGAAGCACATAACAAAATTACTAATACTTTATTAAAATGTAAACTGAACTTAAATAAAATTAAGCTATATATATATATATACAGGTCCTTCTCAAAAAATTAGCATATTGTGATAAAGTTAATTATTTTCCATAATGTAATGATAAAAATTAAACTTTCATATATTTTAGATTCATTGCACACCAATTGAAATATTTCAGGTCTTTTATTGTTTTAATACTGATGATTTTGGCATACAGCTCATGAAAACCCAAAATTCCTGTCTCAAAAAATTAGCATATCATGAAAAGGGTCTCTAAACAAGCTATTAACCTAATCATCTGAATCAACTAATTAACTCTAAACACCTGCAAAAGATTCCTGAGGCTTTTAAAAACTCCCAGCCTGTTTCATTACTCAAAACCGCAATCATGGGTAAGACTGCCGACCTGACTGCTGTCCAGAAGGCCATCATTGACACCCTCAAGCAAGAGGGTAAGACAGAAAGAAATTTCTGAACAAATAGGCTGTTCCCAGAGTGCTGTATCAAGGCACCTCAGTGGGAAGTCTGTGGGAAGGAAAAAGTGTGGCAAAAAACGCTGCACAACGAGAAGAGGTGACCGGACCCTGAGGAAGATTGTGGAGAAGGACCGATTCCAGACCTTGGGGGACCTGCGGAAGCAGTGGACTGAGTCTGGAGTAGAAACATCCAGAGCCACCGTGCACAGGCGTGTGCAGGAAATGGGCTACAGGTGCCGCATTCCCCAGGTCAAGCCACTTTTGAACTAGAAACAGCGGCAGAAGCGCCTGACCTGGGCTACAGAGAAGCAGCACTGGACTGTTGCTCAGTTTTGCATGTCATTCGGAAATCAAGGTGCCAGAGTCTGGAGGAAGACTGGGGAGAAGGAAATGCCAAAATGCCTGAAGTCCAGTGTCAAGTACCCACAGTCAGTGATGGTCTGGGGTGCCATGTCAGCCGCTGGTGTTAGTGCACTGTGTTTTATCAAGGGCAGGGCCAATGCAGCTAGCTATCAGGAGATTTTGGAGCACTTAATGCTTCCATCTGCTGAAAAGCTTTATGGAGATGAAGATTTCATTTTTCAGCACGACCTGGCACCTGCTCACAGTGCCAAAACCACTGGTAAATGGTTTACTGACCATGGTATTACTGTGCTCAATTGGCCTGCCAACTCTCCTGACCTGAACCCCATAGAGAATCTGTGGGATATTGTGAAGAAAAAGTTGAGAGACGCAAGACCCAACACTCTGGATGAGCTTAAGGCCGCTATCGAAGCATCCTGGGCCTCCATAACACCTCAGCAGTGCCACAGGCTGATTGCCTCCATGCCACGCCGCATTGAAGCAGTCATTTCTGCAAAAGGATTCCCGACCAAGTATTGACTATTGTGTGCATAACTGAACATAATTATTTGAAGGTTGATTTTTTTTTTGTATTAAAAACACTTATTTTATTGGTCGGATGAAATATGCTAATTTTTTGAGACAGGAATTTTGGGTTTTCATGAGCTGTATGCCAAAATCATCAGTATTAAAACAATAAAACACCTGAAATATTTCAGTTGGTGTGCAATGAATCTAAAATATATGAAAGTTTAATTTTTATCATTACATTATGGAAAATAATGAACTTTATCACAATATGCTAATTTTTTGAGAAGGACCTGTATTAACTAAAATTAAAATGAATACTGAAAATATATTAAAAAAAGCTTATTCAAAGGATTATAATTGAAAATAATACTAAAATAACGTTGGTCCACGCATAACCTGTAAAATTAGTTGTAATTTAGTTTTTCAAAAACAGGCTTTTATTTGTTACTAAAAATTATAAATAGTATGCGCCAATTTTATGGTGTCATTTTGAAATTGATTATAAGGAAAAGAGCAGCCAGGGTTTCCATTTAACAGAAATGAGAGTAATTAAATGATGAAAATTTAATTTTGAACTATTTCTTCAAAGTATATTCATCAGCTTTCAGAAAGATTTGGGAAACTCCTAACTTTTAAAATAAGGTGAAAGTGTTTGGGGCCTAAAATGTCCCTTTTGTCCAATGAGGAAATTGTACAGGGTCACTCAGCTGAATTGCACAGATGAATCACATCCTGAAGCCCTTGAGAAAAAGAGGAAGAAGAGAAACAGAGAGAACGCAGACACAAAAGAGGAACAAAAGAGTTGAGATGGTTGGGTCGAGCAGCAGGTGAGATGACATTTGCAGAATATCCTTCTTAGTGACATCTAGCCACTGTAAAGCGTGCAATCTGATTGGTCCTCAGAGACAGCACTGACCAATAGGAGAGAACCTGCAGAACATGAATGTGTGTGATGAAATAAGTAATGGACGTTCAGTTCTTACCTGTAACATGTTGAGTAAGAGAGAGCGGAACTTGGTGCCTTCCACCATGAACAGAGCCATTTTGTCACAGAGTTTGGCGGCAGTGGCAGCGAAGCTACGGTCGCTGACGGCCTTGCTGTAAATGGTGAGCACGATCTGATTCAGCGTTTCCTCAGAGTCGGCTGAGTTCTGCGCCTCCTCCATGAATGAGGTGAGCTGAACCTCCACGCCACTGCTGTTGTTTTTCATACTGTTTAGAATCTCTAATAATCTGTCCATTCGGTTACGCTGAGGTCCAGCCGTCGCCACGGGAACTTCCTCCTGACAATCAGAGTATAGCGAGAATGGTCATGTGACTAAGAACATTGAGGAATGGTGTGGTTCAAAAGTTTGGGGTCACTAATACTTTTATTCACCAAACTTGAATTAAATAGATTATAACATACATTTATAATATCCTGTCTGTCTGTCTGTCTGTCTATCTATCTATCTATCTATCTATCTATCTATCTATCTATCTATCTATCTATCTATCTATCTATCATCCATCCATCCATCAATCAATCCATCTGTCTTTCTGTCTGACTGTCTATCTATCAGTCTGTCTGTCTATCTATCGTCCATCCATCCTTTTGTCTTTTTACTATTTATCCATCCATCCATCCATCCATCCATCCATCCATCCATCCATCCATCCAGTTACAGTATATAAATACAGTCATATGGATTTCATTTAATTTTACTTCCTTGCCCTAAAATTCAAATGGCAATGCTGCATTTAACTATATCAATTCGAATTCAGTTTCAGGAACTAAACTGGGAGTTAAAAGCACCTTCTCTTTCAATCTCCTCCTTAGTCTCTCTTTCGACGACTGTAGTAAGCAGATCTTCCCGATCTCCGTCTTCTCATCGTCTTCTTTCTTCCTCTCATCTTTCGCAGGTTCGTCCTTCGCTCCTCTTTCTGTGTGGTGCTCCGGCTCCTCATGTTTTACATTCTCTGTCTCTTTGGTATTGCGTATGAGGCCCCTGTCGGCCCCTGAGGGCCCTTGACTGAAACTGTTCGTCAGATGTTTGGAATGCTGATGCCAGCGCCGGTTCTGGCTGTAGCCGTGATGTGGTCCGCCCTGCCGCCCACCCTGGTTCTGCAGGCCCTGGTAACCCCGTCCTCCGTGCTTCATGGCGGCACCTGATTGGTGCTCAGCGTTGGGCTGTTGCATCTGATTGGGCTGTTGTTGCTGCTGCTGAAGAGGAGGATTCTGGGATTTGCCACCAGGCCCTCCTCCTCCAGGCAGGCGCTGCTGTCTCCTAGAACAACAACAAAAAAAGCCTGTTATTGACAATGTCACTGAGCGCTTCTTGCCCATATAAACACTGTGTTGTGTGTGGTTCCCAGGGTGTTGCTAGGCGGTTGCTAAGGTGTTCTGAAGGATTTTTTTTGTAGTTGCGAGTGATTTGGGTAGTTGCTAAGGCATTGTTAGGGTTGTTGCCAGTGTGTATTCGCTAAATAACTGGTAAGGTGTTCAAAGCAGTAGTCATACATTGTTATGCAGTTGCTAAGGTGTTCTGGGTAGTGTCAGGATGTTGCCAAGCAGTAGCTAGGATGCTCTCTGTGGTTAAATAAGTAAATACACACAACAAATAAAATAAAAAAACAGGAAAACAAACAAAAATACAAATAAATAAAACAAACGAAAATACACACAAATAAATAAATAAATACACATTTTGTACACAAATTACACACAAAAAACACAGATTCTGTTGGACAATGCAGGACAACAAACAGATTTTTAAAAACATTCTGGGTAAATAAATAAATAAATGAATAAGCAAAGAAATAAATGCAAAAAATCTATATATAAATACACAAATAAATAAGTGTTATAAATAAGTGTACATTTTTTTTCGATATCCTAATAATTTGTTTACATGTATTCATTACTTCAATGAGCTCATTGTTTCTGCCTTAAATTAATACATTGTTTAAATTAATACATTATTAGCTAACTGTGTGATTTGTATATGTACATTTCTGAAATGCATAACTTTGGAAATGTCACCTCTGATAACAGATCACTCTAGATTTTAATGTAGAGACATGTTCTGTAAAGCTGCTATGAAACAATATGTATTGTGAAAAGAGCTTTATAAATAAATGTGAATTGAAAAATGTAAGTTTTATAAAAACTAAGTTTTAATAATTGTTCTACTATTTTATGAAAAGAGACATCCACACCAAAGTCATCATGTGTTGTGTGGACATCAATAATTTCTTTACATCTTTCTTGGTGTGAATAGGCCTTAACCCAAAATATGAGCATTAGTAATAGTGATGATTGACATAAATACCACTACTAATAACTGCAGCCACACAGAGTGCGTTTGTGAATGTGTGTAATGATTTACGGCAGATGTGAGTCAGTATGTAATCACCCAGATCTCCATGTTTGCACCAGTCTGAAGGGATGATCTATCTTCACTAGCAGAACTCCAGTCACCCAGACCGACACTGGATTACGGCTTTACATTCACACACGCCTGTGTGTACATTACATGTGTTTGCACAGATACAGACACGCTGACATGTGCTGTCTGTGTCCGCATGCATCAAGAGCACTGAATGCGTTACTACACGTTATGTGTGTGTCATTAATCATTATGTCTGTGTGAACAAATGTTAGCATCACTGACTGCAATAATCAGACTTTTTAAGAGAAGACAATATTTGGATTCAAGCCATTTAAACAAGTTAAAATTGCACAAACAATTTTAATGCACTCCATCCAAGTTAAATGCAAATTGAGTTTCAATCGCATTATTCAGGTATCACTGAAAGCAAAATGCTAAAAAATCCAAGCCAATCTAATCATATATTCAGGATTTCTGGACCAATGAGATTTCACTATGACTAAACAAAAAACAACTTGTACAGCAACATATGTTAAGATAGAATTCAATAAATATATTTAGACCTAAATCTAAGATTATAAATTCTGGTCCTTGGTTCTGATTGGTTGAGCCTGTGATTTCATTAAATCAGTATTATTGCACCACTGCATCTTTTTTTTCATATCTTTATGCTTTATGCATTTGAATTGCATATAACGTTTCCATACATTTGGATTATACAGTTTTAACAAACAAAACTTAATGTGATGCAATGAGGTAAGATATCTACACTCAAAAACAATCATGGCATAAATTATTAACTATTTAAATAGTTTATTTTATTTAAATAATAAATATAATTAAAAAAATATATAAAAAAAAATATATATATATATGCTTAGAATAAGCATAAGCATGTTAATTGTGAAAACAATTAAATGTATTCAAATAAAAAGTATGAGCACGGTTAAAATACTGGATCTGTGGAACAAGCAGTATTCAATTAGTTAAAATGTGTGAGATTGAAAGAAATTTGATTTAATGATGAAAAAATAAACCTGCTTACTGTGTATTTAAAACACATTCAGTTTATTAGGACTATTACAGAAATCCGAATGGAGGAACATTTTCTATGCACTTCAAATACATACAAGTTAGCCTTAAATGTCAAGATTTATAGCAATAAAGAAATGAGAGGTTTTTGCAGGCTATTTGTACCATCGCAGCACTGTTGTGCACCATCATCCAGTGAAGGAACAAGGTCAATGTCACTGCTTCTATGAAGAGTAAACAAGTGTACAGAGTGTTCGGCCTGGAGCCAACACACAATGACCATCGGAAATCTACAACATCAGTGGACACTTCAAAGACTAACGTCTTTACTAGTGACCGTTAACCTACATAACCTCTGCACGCCTGAGAAACACTCACACACACACACGACGCCACACTCACGGGAATTTCCTCGCTGTGAGAATAGGCTTTAAATTTGATTGACAGCTTTAGAGCGAGACGTCCAGGTTAAGGTCATGTTTGACCATGGTGTTTTGGTTTTACGAGGGGTTAATTTTAGGGGAGATGCACACTGAGTGTGTTGAATGACAGGTTGAAAATAAGACGTCGAGGTGCTGACCGTGACATTCTTCAGGCTTTACGTGGGTTAACCCTTGACGTCACCCCACAGGAACATCATTTTGTAATGATGTTTTTGAAAGAAGTCGCTTCTGCTCACCAAGACTGCAATTTATTAAATAAAAAATACAGTAGAACAGTAATATTGTGAAATATTATTAAAATTTTAAATAGCTGTTTTCTATGTGGATATATTGTAAAATATAATTTATTCCTGTGATCAAAGCTGAATTTTCAGCATCATTACTCCAGTCTTCAGTGTCACATGATCCTTCAGAAATCATTTTAATATGATGATTTACTGCTATTATCAATGTTGAAAACAGATGTGCTACAGAATATTTTTGTGAAAACCATGAAATAGATTTTTTCTGGAATTGAATAGACTTGAATGTTCAAAAGGACCGCATTTATTTGAAATAGAAAACTTTTGTAACATTATAAATATCTTACTGACACTAAAAGTAACACGAAAAAGAAATTGAATAGAAGTGCTATCTTCTTCAAAGATTTTTTTCATCAATTAAAATCAAACATCTGCTCAACAGAATCACATGCGAGAGACTTCAGATACATAAGGTGAATTAAGATCTCAGTTAGATGATGAAATTAACCTTTGTCCAACCCAATGTTAGTAGTTAACCTACTAAACCCAACAGAACATCTTAACCAGGCATGACACGAAAAAATTACATCATTTATTCTATATTACTGTTTTGTTTTAACCTGCAATAACAATTACAAGCACAGCACTGTAAGACTGGAAAAACTGTAAGGACTTTAAGAGAGGGCCACTCTGTGAGAAAACAAAGGAAATTAACATTTGAACTCCCCCTCATGCACTATTGAGATGAAGGTCTCACCTCCCTCATCCTAATCTACATTTCTCTCCCCCATTCTTCATCCTGGCAGAGATCTCCCAAACTCACACAAGAATCTAAATGGTTTAATGTGAATGATTATCATCAAGGTTTATACATGTTTGGTATTATTTGAAATGTCTCTGTGCGACTGGTACAAATGTCTCATTCCCAAAGAAGTAAATCAAAAGGTAATAAAGTTCTTAGGAAGTTTAGAAATATCTTCCACACTGGAGGGTGTGTCTTTGAGTTAACACCTTCTGACCATTGGACTGAATGCTAATTTTCCACTGCTAGCAAATGGTGACTTACAGGTAAATTCCACTGTGGATGATGTTTAGATTTGAAATGAGGTTGGGTATATAATGAAACGCAGCGAGAGCTCGGGCCTTTTCTATATTTGAGATCGGCCCGTGAGGCTGAGAGTTGCGAGACTCTCAGCCTCACGCATTTCTTGTCGGGTAAACTTCTTCCTCTTTGTTCTAGAGCATTTGATGTTTTGCATTGATTATGAAATTATAATGATACATTTACCTGACACATTAAATTGTGACATTTGATTATTCTAATTGACTTTGACATTATTTTCATTCAAGAGTTTAAAAGAATAGTAAAACATTCGCTCACATTTAATGATACACAGATATCATTAAAGCCTTTTCATTTATGGAGTCAGATGAAATAACGGGAAAATACATATGAGAAAATGTATTGCATTTAACAAAAAATACTTTGCCGCGAGAAAAGACAGTAACACGCAAAGACCTTCACCGCTAATTCGAATACCGCCATTGGATCGAGTTAGACGGCCTTACAGCACAATAATGCAGGGTAGCTCCGCCCAAACTGAAATCACATTGGTCCAAAACCTTGCCCTGCAACCTTGTTGAAACTCGTGATTAAGGTAAGGGGCGGGACATTTCCCAAACACACTCTAGCGATTGACCAATCACAACACACTGCTCCAGCCGACCAATCAGAGCACAGTGTGCTTTTCAGAAGGAGGGGCTTCATAGAGACAGGAATTAAACCGAGCGTTACTGACAGACTTTGAAGAGAGGAGCTGCAACAATGAGAAAAATAATGAACATTCAAGCATGAAAACCTGTTCTAGTAGAGCACAAAAACAAAATCAAGACTTTGTAAAAGGGCATAATAGGTCTCCTCTATAATGGTGATTCTGATCATTTAAAAAAATGTTTTTAACCAAGACCGATTTCCATTTTGTGTGTGTGTGAGAGAGAGTGAGAGTTAAGTTTTTTTAAGCAGAGCAAGAGCCGTATTCAATGGTGTCCACACCCAACCCTTCCCTACCCTCATTCTCACACAGACAGAGACACACACACAACAATACAACAAAAAGTTATGTGAAAACCTCTTACATAACAGAAGCATAATGTGTCTGCTTTATACAAGATAAACCCTGACTGACAGGTCTGTCACTGATGGGAATCTCCACAATTCATGCCAGTTTCTCTTTTTCAGTTCACTCACAGCAGAAACCATTATAATCTGGATACAAACGAAAATAAAGACTGTTGAAGAGAAGCATACAATGCAAATCTACTGATCAAAAATCAAAAATCAAAAAAATAAATCCTTCCAAAATGTTCAAGGGGACAAATAAAAAATAAAAGATAGGCTGTGAAAATTAAAGCTTCTCTGCATCTTGTCAAATTAAACGCGCTGTTTACTCTGATTAAGCCTATAGTAACACAAACTTCTACTTCACAGAATATACGGCTGGCAACAGCACCGTCAGACCATCCTGGGGCGGATTGAATCGGCTACGGGTGCGACAGGGAGATGATACGTGAACAAGTGGATGAGAATGTAGAAACAAGGTGGAAAGGAACACAAGAAGACACGAGAGAACTAAAAGAAACAAGAAGAGCAAACGGAAAAGGAGGAGATGGAACAGTAAAATCTAAGACAAAAATGCAAGAATAAATGATTGATACAGTTATGAAATCTACATTAAAATACTTAAATAAAATAAAAAATACAATCAAATATGAAATGTACTTGGGATAAATAAAATAAACTAAAAATTATGAAATAATTAAAATGACTATAAAATGCTATATAAGGGCAGCAACTGAATGACATGGCATCTACATAATGCTACAAAAGCCAAAGAAACGTTGCAGTGAATATGAAAAGACAGGACGGTTTCCACAATGAAAGTTTCTTCAAAATAGATGCAACGGAACACTTTGACTGTGAGTAGCACATACAATTCCTATGACAGGGATCCTCAAAGAAACCCATAGGGATCCTATACATACATACATACATACATACATACATATATACACACACACATATATATATACACACACACACACACACACACACACATATATACACACACACACACACACACACACACACATATATATATATATACACACACACACATATATATATAATATATATATACGGAAATGTATTTATTTCTGTGATCAAAGCTGAATTTTCAGCATCATTACTCCATTCGTCAGTGTCACATGATCCCTCAGAAATCATTCTAATATGATGATTTTCTGCTCAAGAAACATTTATTATTATTACCAATGTTGAAAACAGTTCAACATTTTTCACTTCAGATTTTTGTTGAAACCATTATACTGTACTTGTTTTTTTTCCTGGATTCTTTGATCAAATTTAAAAGAGCAGAATTTATTTCAAACAGAATCTTTTTACTGTCTTTACGGTCATCTTTTATCATATAATGCAAATTAATTATTAAAATAATGCTGAATAAAAGTATTCATTTCTTTCTTTCACAAAATAATGGAACTGGTACATGCATACATACAGTACATACATACATACATAAATGACACAAAATGACAAGGCCTACAAGGCTGTATATTTTGGAACCAACACCAGATGAATCTGCCGATCTCAAACTCAAACTGTCCTTTATACTAAAAGACCCGAGTCCTTTGAGCATGTGTGAGTTTACATGGATAAACACATGCAAACACATACACACTGACTCGGCTGAACCTTTTATTAGTTGACAGGCTCTTAATAAATCTAATCTGCGAGATTGTGTCAACAAAATATGCTGTGTTTCATAAATGTGACTGCAAAGATGTTTCGATTCAGCAAACTAATCTCGAGAGCGAGAGAGAAAGAAAAGGCAAGAACTGATGCCAACAAAAAACATGACCGCAGGGTCCTCTCTGGCAGAAGCAAAGCATTGTGGGTGGCCAACACCAGCAATAACAGGCTGAAAAGCCTTCTGTTAGAGGAGTGGAAGAGAGAGAGATGTGGGAAGAGAATCGTCTTGTGTAGTGAGGTGAACAGTGACTCGCACACACTCTCTAAATTTGAGCCCAGAAAAGATTTATTCTCTAGATTGTCTTACTCCTACTTCTAACTTTTGTAGTCAAAGTCCAAGTAAAACATGCAAAAATTTGCCTGTGCAAAACTTGCAAACACAATGCAAAGGTGCTGTGGGTGGTTTTATAGAGTGCTGCAGGGATGAGGCTTTTATGTAGACACTTTTTTAGCACTTCCGGTTCCATCACCCCGAAGTTAATGTGTTTTTGGTTAAATGTCTAAAATAAGGTCTGTGGTGGATAGGGAATAGGGATGCACCATATATCGGCCACCATATCGGTATCGGCCGATATATGTTCATTTTTATGTGATCATTATCCGCTCGATAATAAAATTTGGCCGATATATTAAAGCTGATAAATAATGGATTATTTCCTTCAGCTAAGACACTTCAGATGCGCACTGTTAGCCATGATGGTTTTGAATTATGAAATATGATTGGAATCACTTTGAAAAGGAAGATACAGTTAAGTGTAACATGAGCAGCACAAGTCTGTAATATAGGAGACATACAATTATAATGAGAACATTATAATTGTGTGCTTGGGACATGGCTCTTAATGGTGAGACTTTTGTTTTTTGGAATCAGGCTCTAAAAAAATTCTATATAAATTTGGATTTAGATTTATCGGCCAATATATCGGTTATCAGCTTCAAATATAAAGCATTATCGGCCCAAAATTTCATATCGATGCATCCCTAGTGGTGGACACAAGCTCAAAATATTGTCACGTTTTATTCTCAAACTTAAAATACATCAGTAATATCCCCTTGTTTTAAATAGGACTACAGAGGTTGTCGTCGGTACATTAAACATCCTTACACAGAACAGGTAAACTCATCTACTCAGTAGTAGGGTTTGGCATCGTTTAAATTTTAACGATTTCGATTCTGCTTATTGATTCAGATTCTTATCGATTCCTAATTTCAATTCCAATCAGGCAAAAAAAAAAATGTAAAAAAATAACTGATAACGTTCAATAAATTATTGAAATAAACTGTTTTAGGTATTCAGATACAGAAACTGTAATCAAACATAAAAAAACACTGCACTTTATAAAAAAAATACACATTACAAACATAGTTAAAAAATGTAAGAACAGCGAGTGAATTTTCTCTTTGTATTTTGTTGTCTGAATTACGTTATTATAGAGACTGAGAGCTGCACGGATCCAATATTCTGTTACACATGCGTTTTCTTTGTGTTTACGTTAACTTAAAACATAACCCACTGTGTTTACAGGGATATTTTGACATATTTTTTGTGTGTATTTGTCCATTCAAGTTCAAAAAGAAGATGAAGAGAACTTCAATATCGCGCAGTATTCAGTATGAGAGGTGCGCACGTCATTTTGGAAGCGTGTGCAGCACAGTAAAGGTCTTCTCGCGCTTAAATGCTTTAAAATTACATTAAAATAACTTTTTCTGTGCGTGTGCTTTGGATGTGTGTGTAGCACAGAAAATGGTGTGCAGGTAAAGTCATATTAAAATGCACACAAAAGGAATCAATATTTTAATTTTATAACAAGGATCCAATTCCAGAATTGGAATCCATTTTTGATTCCCAACCCTACTCACTAGTTCACTTTTACAGCCTTGTTGTGTCTATAATCGCGCTCTTGCAAACTATTCTAACTCCAACTTTAAGGGAAAATGTTTTTTAATTATAAACTGAAAGAGTTTGAATCCGGAAGTCATGTGACCGTGGTGTAGTTCGTTTATAGCCTACGTTTAGCTTTATACTTCAAAACTACCAGTAAAGGCAACAGTGCATTCTGGGCCGAAGGGAATCTGGGCGGCTGTATTCACAAATAAACCATCTATTCTGTTCCACACGCCCTGTCAAAGCAAAAACCTCAGTATTGTATAAACGTCCTTGAATACGGCGGCACCACAAAGCACACATGAGAAACGTCCACTGAAGAAATCCAGTCGGACTGGGTTCCACACACAAGGACATCAGACCGATGACAACAAGAGCTTTTCTTTGCATTAACAAAGCCTTGAATAATAGAAGGGTTTTGCTTGCTTTCCCCCTCTGCTTTCTCCTTTTCATTTGCACAAGTTTAGACCAAAATATTTTCTTTTTTTGCAGTTTCTTAGCAACTGTAAATTACAACAGAGAACTGTTCCGATGAGGTCAAAGTCAAAACGTAAAAACAGAAAGGTGGAAGTGGTTTTATGGATTAAGAGTGAATATTATGAGTAAAGAACATGCAGATAGAGCATTGCGTTTTACTCCAAACACAACACAAACACACTGACACTCTCATTACATTCGACTCTGACACGTGTGGAAAGTGTGAGCTGGTGTGTTTTCTGCTTTGCGAGTCTAACATCAGTGCTCTGCGTTCAACGTTTTCGCTAGACAACTGGAAGAGAGTCCGCCGGTAACGTAAGGAAAAGGTCATGTCGTGTTTTGAGACTGAGTGACTCACCGGCGGTCATTTCTGCGGCGGCGAAACAGTTTTTTAGTGTGTGCGATCTCAGCTTCATTAGGAAGAGGAGGAAAAACCTGCAGACAGAGAGAGAACAAACCAGAACAGACATGAGCAATGCAAAAGCAAAATACTTCTTTACAGTTTATATATGAGTGAATCACACAATAAATAAATAAATTAAAGCTTTTATTTGTTGGTTTATTTAAAAAAAATCATATTTTTATAATTGCAATATTATTTTCATGATAATTATGCACATTTTCCCATAAACTCATCTAGACATTTAATTTGTTCTCACTATTTACAATGGTGCTTTTCATAACTGTTTAACAATTTATTAAAAATAATTTTAAATTGTGTACAATAAATACAACCAGGATGAAATATTTTTTGTATTTCTTAATATTTATGTGCGGATTTATATGTGTATATATACATTTCTATACACATTTACATATATATCTAGAATATCATATATATATATATATATATATATATATATATATATATATATATATATATATATATATATCCACCTTATTCCTGACAAGCTTACTGCGTTTTGAATTATGGGCGGCACTTCCGGTTTGGGGAACTTCCATTCAAAGAGACTGAAACGAATCATTTCAAATCATAAGGTTGCCTTACAAATAAAGCTGATCCGTCAGTTTGACTTAATGAGCTATCAGTTTTCTTTCATGTTTTATCTAAGAATAAATGAGAATAACGTAACACTTGGTATTTTAACGTGACATGTTATAACAAGAATATGTATAGCAAGAGCTCTGCATTCTTTTCCTCATGATTATTTTCTTTTTTCCTTTTGAATTCCGCTGTAATAGTGTGACAAAGCTCAACACATACTGCACATTTGTGGTCTGTTCTCACGATTTAATTTACGATGTACCTGTATACCATTAATAATTCACTGGAATACTCCCCAAATCCTCACGTCTCTTTCCAGGTTTGGTTTCACATGTAAATACAATTTATTATCTGTCAAAAGGACTGAAATCACTTTAAAATAGTAAAGTGTGTTTGTTACATTATACAGATTACCACAGTGATATTTAACCGACCGATTTTGCTGTGGAAAGATGCTTTTGAGATTATTCATGGTCTGTTGAAAGTACCTTTTTGATGCTTTTACACTTTTAAATGTCCTTTTAATGTTCAATGGTTGAAGGGTGAGTAGAATAATGTAATGCCATTGTACACGGTTTAAAAAATATATCATTGCGTCCATAGAGCTAGTCTTTCACTGATTGTTTACAGCTTAACGGAAGTTACACCCATAATTCGCGCAAAGCGTCATGGGGCGCAGGAATACTGTGGATACATATACACACACACACACACACATATATATATACGCACACACATACACACACATATATACACACACATATATATATATATAGACACATATACGCAATGATTTTATATACATAGATATGTTTATATACTGTACATGTGTACGATATACATACATTCATATATCCTGGTTCTATTTGTACAAAATAGCTTATAACATTAAAGTAATGACAAGAAATTGTCAAATATGACCCATTACTTGATATCTACGCAATTCAATTCAATCAAATACAGATGTTTAGAATCAAATCCCACCCTTCATTATTCATAATATTGTTTCACACGAAAATACGATCATTTTGTGCATGTGACTTCAGAGGTCAGTCTGCAGTGTGTTCTGCTGTATGAATATTATCTACAACCACAAGATAACCACAGCATCTACAGTACAATAAACTGAAGATAAGATAAGTTTAAAAAGATTTCTCTTGGGTACTGCAGGAGGTTAAAACGCCAAAGTTTATCGGCCAGATCTGGGAAACAAGAACTGGTGCATGATGGGAAATAAAACCCTAAACTCTGACAACCTTCCATTTCACAGCATAATGGAACATTCTTGAGCTCTGAGCTGCAGTAGTAGTAGCAACACACACACACACACACACACACACACACACACACACACACACACACACACACACACACACACACACACACACACACACACACACACACACACACACACTTCTGTTTCTAACCCTTCTAAGTCTCTGAAGCCAAAACCACTGTATGCTGATTGGCTGTCTCTGATTGGACACAGATGTGGCAGGAGATTAGTGTAATTGGCTGCTTTTCCTTGTCGGCTCAGTAATAAGGGCTTCTAACGCTTAACCCCGCCTCCACACAGAAACACAGCCAAAGTCGGACACAGAGAGTCGCCAGCCATCACGTTTATTACAAAAAACAACTGAAACTTAAGAAAATAAACCTCCGGATGCATTCATAATGATAAATATACTACGTCAAAGGCCTGGCTGGACCTTCACTGACCCATACTGAATTAAAAACTTCTGAAAAAATTCATTCAAAAATGAAAACTGTCATCATTGACTCACTCTCATGTGGTTTTTAATTACTTACTTTCTTCAGCAGAAACACAAACAGTGAATGTTTAAAGAATATTCCGCCTCTCTTTTACATATAAAGGCCAGTATACATGACTATAAAAAGGGTTATTGTAATAAACAGCTTGAAATGCAAATGAACATTTATAAATTCCAAAGCACTCAAAAACTTTACATAAGCTGAAAATCCTATTTCATCATGATAGTTATACACATTTTGCCCGAAACTTTATTCACTGTAATGCATATGGACAATTATTTTTTTATATTATTTAAAAACATGATTTTCAAAACGGTAACATAATAATAATTGTAATTATAAAAATGAAGTTATTTTTATACAGCAAACACAAATATAATGCAGTTAAAAAATAATAATACTACTGATTTAAGGTTTGGAATAATTAAGATTTTTTAAAGTCTCTTTTAAATAAACTCTTGTTTATTTGATCAGTAAAAACAGTAATATTGTGAAATAATATTACAATTTAAAATAACTATTTTCTATGCGAATATATGTTAAAATGTAATTTATTCCTTTGATCAAAGTTGAATTTTCAGCATCATTACTCCAGTCTTCAGCGTCACATGATCCTTCAGAAATGATTTTGAAAACATACTTTTTTTTTTGATCGGCAGTGTATATATTTTGTTTTATATTTTGTATTTGCTTGACAATAATGAGATATAACTTAACAGTTGAGCAATGGTTACAATCCAATCAAATACACATGGCTAAAAACAAGACCCACCTTACATTATTCATAACATTTGTTTCACATGTCGAAACTCCTGAATTCAGAGGAGAATTGGACATGATGAGTGTTCAGATGTCCATATTTAATGTGGCCAATATCAGATACCAAAAAGTCTCATCTAATAAGCGTTTTGCTGTTTACATGCAAGCAACAAGATCTGATCTGTGCCAGATGTCTGTGGAATACATCAGAACACAGAAATGTGAACGCAGCCATAGAGACAACGGAAAGACTCGAGGTTACGACTGTCATTTTGGGTTTCGCCCCATCAGAATCCATCAAGTCTGAGTTTCTAAAATCATGAGGAACTTCCTCCGTGGCTGAGAGAGGCGTGTCTGCAAACCTCCATTCATCTTCAGTGTGTGTGTGTGTGTGTGGAGCTACTGTTGCAGTCCTGCAGGACGTCACAAGTTGGACGTCTCCGCTGTAATGTTCTCCAGATGATAATCGCAACCACACGATACACATTCAGACTTCAAAGTGCCTAAATATGTCAATATTTACACAAGCGTGAAACGAAGGAAAGCGAGGCAAGAGTTTTCATTTGACATGATTAAAGTCCTCAATTATTATTCTTGTGCACAAAAAAACGTGTTATAATTCTTTCAAGGAAGTGCAAAGATATCAGGTTTTGTTTGAACATACACTGAGACATATTTTAAAATACATACAGCCACAAATGTAAGCATCCGAACAGGTATGTGATGAATAATTATTGCAGAATAAAGGACAGCAGGGAGGAGACCTTTTGTTTATTTTAAATAAGGGTTTGTTGTTTTTTTTAAATGTGAAACAATACGAATGAGTGTGTATGTCCTGTGCACGACGGCTGACAGATCAAAGCCAGAGACACACACGCTCGGTTGGGCAAGTCCCCGCTGAGTGTGACCTTTGACCCCCGGGCTGCAGGACTGTTGGTCAGTGTGCAGATGTGACTAGAGAGGGCGGCGGGAAAGGAAACGTATGCATACCGCCACATTCCAGAGGTCAAAGGTCACAACGGAATCCATGTTCACAGAGTGCCTTACAAGGACTCCTCCCACTCTGATCTGATTGGTTGTAATGATGATGTAACCGTGTGAACTGTCAATCAAATGTCTACTCCTCCCATACCATGCATATACCAGGATATTACAATGACTATAGTACTTTTTCGTGTTGCCTAAAATAGCAATAAACAGTATAATAATACAAAATAATTATAAATATAGAATTGTATGAATAATAAAATGATTAAAATAATATGGTGTATTACAGTATTTATGGTAAATAACGTGTGACATTTAATTTCAAGATATTATTTGAACAGAATATATGAAACATACTAAATAAAAATGTGGGATACTTAATGAGTATATATATATATATATATATATATATATATATATATATATATAGTATATACATAAAAATATATATTTGGATTAAAACTATACACATATATGCACACACACAATTAATAAAAAAATATAAATATAAATATATCATTTAATATTTAAATAATTTAATTTAAATTAAGACTTTTATTTATATGATACATAATTATATATATATATATTTTTTTTTTTAATATTTCACACAATGAAATATGATTGGAAAATCCTTATAAAAAAGAAAAGAAAAAGTTTTAAAAAATAACATGTAACAATATCTAACACAAACCACAAAATTATTCAAAGCTATAAACTATAACTTGGCGAATTGGCTAACTAACAAATTGAAAACACAAATGACGAAAAAAGAAAAAGAGAGACACGTTTCACTTTCCCTTGGAGCTTCAGTTCTATAATGTGATATGAGAAAATTCAAAAGTCTTGTATGCATTTCGTTTGACTTTTTGACAAGCTATATTTTCCATTAGCCACCAAGTATAACACAAAACGTCTTCGAGTCAGTGGAATGGTTCATATCGGACAGGGTGGGTATGATGACGCTAGAATCATCACAACCATCAGAGCTAACGAGATCGACCCGCAGAACGACACAGCTCAAGAAAACTCATCCAAGAACATGAACTCTTCCTTCCACAGATATTAGAGGGTTATGGAAATGAAAACGCTGTGGATTAAGACATTAACCTGAAGGGAATGAAGACGTTTCCCATCAGAGGACGCAGACGAACCGTGACAGAGAGAATATTACATCCTCTGATTTAAACAGTCGGAACAGAGCGGAGCAAATTTCAGAAACATTAGCCAGAGAGGCTCTACAGGTCTTTAATATTACACTCCAGCAGCTTTTAAACTCTGAAATTGAATGTGGAATTGGAAATGGTGAACATACCGCTGGAAACATCTGCAAATAATTCAAACTGCTGATTTCAAATAATTAATAGAAAAGTGCTTTTACTTGAACACACTTGGTATTTAAACTAGTCCATACATTTTCTAGACACCAACCAAGAACCATGTTCACAGTATCTAGCTGATTTCCTGTGCTGTTATTGGCTGTTTGATTAATCCAAACTCTGAGGGCAATAGAGTGCATTAGTCTCCGCCCCCATTTTCAGCAGCATTGGTTCCCAAAGTATTTTTTCCATTCATTTTTTCCCCTTGGGGACTTTAAAATAGCCTTTGTTAAAGAGTTATTAAAGCCATAAACTACGAGTTGAAATCACAACACTACAAACTTTGATTTGAAGGGAATACGTTTTTGATAATCGGACAAAAATACAAAGGTAGCCTACATGACTGTGTGTTTAATGGCTTTAGTGAGAGAAAAACTACAGTCCCATGAAGCATTGCAAACAGCATAATCAAATTAAAAACGAAGGTGAAATATAAAACTACTCATTTACAAATGTTGATTACATCTATAAAAACAATATATTTAAGTTTATTGCAAAACTTGCAAATATATTACGTCATTCGCAGAGCTTCATAAGAGTGGGCGGAGCTAAAGAGCTATTTAGGGGTTTTGCTTGTTTCGACTCTCTGATTAGTGGAATTTTCTGTACTTCATATCACCAGGAATTCCACAGTTAAACATGATTATTTTAAAACTAAGCTTAAATAATGTGGCTGAAGGCTTCAACATCCTCATAGCTCACTGTACGGCTGTCTTTAACGTGTTATAAGTTATTGTTCAGTTTTTGCATATTCAAGTTTTTACTTACGGAACCCGACTGTTGCTTTCTATACGGAGGGTTTGTTCACACTGCAAAAAAAATCTTATTTGGCACAATGTTATTTTAGCTTTTATTATAGTTGTATTAATATTGTGAATTCCTTTTTATTGTTAAATTCAGTTTTTTTTTTGGTAATTTCGTTATGTGCTTTTGTCATTTTATTAGTTTTTTAAAATAAATATTGCCATTTGGGTTAAATTTATTTTTATTTCAGTATTACTTTTTATTTATTTCCAATTAATAATTAATAAAAAAAACAACATTTAAAATTTGCGTTTACTGTATGTTTTTCAACTAATATATAATTTTATTTCGGCTTTATTTCAATTACCAGAAATGTTTTTATAGTTTAGTTAACGATAATGATCCTGATTTGGCAAAGAGAAACTTAAAATTTCAAGCATTTTCTTTTGCAATTCAGACAACAAAAAAAATAAAAGGATATTATGCATGGAACGGATACACCAAAAATATCTGATATTTGCAGGCTGCCTGAACAAAGCCGGAGTGTCCGGTGTGAGATGTGTTGGTGTGAGCCTGTGATTCTAAACTTAGCGTTCACTGGACAGAGACGGTTCTTTGTTAGCATCACTATTGCAGGATGACTGAAGCCGTCACCTCTGGTATTAACGTGACCCTTTTCCTGTTCACGAGTCGGTGTCACGACATTCCGGATAATGATGTGGAATTCCAAGAGGGAAAGTGACACAGGAATTCCTGCGCCGCTAGCGGGGTGTAATGAGGAAGACAATGAACCATCAGTCAAAGTGCCGAACTCTTGGCATGCGACCATGACCAGAGAGATAGAGATAGAGAGAGAGAGAGAGAGAGAGAGAGAGAGAGAGAGAGAGATAGAGATAGAGATAGAGATAGAATCGAAGTATATAACTGTACACACTCACACAGTGCAGCTGACACACACATACAGTAAACAATAAAAAGTTTTCCAAAGAGAAAGAAAAGGAGGGAATGAGAAACAGGGTTCCCACACCTTTTGACCAATGAATGTCCACGACCTTTTCTAATCTTTCATGATAACTGGTCAGAGTTGTCATAGTTAATCTATTAATTAGTTGAAATATAGCTGAAATGAAAATAAATATGAATATTAGATGAAAAATTTTAACTTATTTTATTTATTTTAATTGGCTGCAAAGGCAACATTTTTAATTTTCGTTTAAGTTGAAGTACTAAAATTAAGACTAAAACTGGAATAAAAATAACTTAAAACCAAATAGAATTAGAAAAATAGAATATAATGAAGAGAAAACAGAATTTAAAAAAATACATAAAATGTCAAAAGCACATAAAATCACTTAAACTATCATGTAACCCCATGTGTGAAACATACTAAATAAAGACTTGGCATACCAGGGAGTTATAAGGTTGCTGGGGTATCCTAGATGGTTTTCAAAATGTTGCTATATGGTTCCTAGCCTGTTCTGGTGGTAACCAGGGAGTTGCTATGCGGTTGCTAGGCAGCTATGGTTTGTCACTGCTATGCAGTTGCTTGGTTGTTCAGATTGATCATAAATACTATGCATTTGTTAAGCTGTTCCGCTCGGTCACCATGGAAATGCTATATGGTTGCTAGTCTGTTCTGGTTGGTCACCAGGGAGTTGCTAATGCAGTTCATGTGCAGTTCCTAGGCTGTTCTGCGTGGTCACCAGCAAGTTGCTATGAAGTTACTAGGCTGTTCGCGTTGGTCACCAGGCAGTGGCTAAGCTGTTTTGGATGTTTACCAAGGAGTTGCTATGCAGTTGCTAGGGAACAGTTGCTTAGTAACAGCACACAAACGCAGTAGGACGACGCACAAACTGAACTTTAATACTCTCACTGTGGAATGATAGTACTAGTGCTGCACTAAGAAGACACTGTAAATATGTCTCTCTCTCTTTATTACTAAAAATAGCTGCATTTCATCTTAAAGCACCAAGGTTTTGTAAAACGACACGTCATTCAGTCGCTTGAATTCGCCAACTAGCATCCACCCACAAATTCCACAACTCCCAACAGACAATTCCGCATCCAAGCTTCCCTCACTGACCTCCTCGTTCCAGCGTTACGACAGAGAGAGCGAGAGAGCAGGTAAGATCTGTGTGTCGTCGTCTGGTTGACAATCACAGGAAAAGGGAGGGTGTGTGTGTGTGTGTGAGAGAACTACCAGGGTCTCACTCTCTCTCTCTCTGCTCCTGTCGAGCTGCACGTAGATCAGGGGAGTGAGCGCTCAGTGTCTGGCCGCCGCCACAGGCCTTTTGTTCTGCAAGGAACTAGACATGTCTATAGTATCTGACCCATCACAGACGGACCGCTGATCTTACAAACACACACACAGACACAGACACACACACACACACACACACACACACACACACACACACACACACACACACACACACACACACACACACACACACACACACACACACACACACACACACACACACACACACACTATGTAAATGCATACGAGTCAAAACAGATGATGCAAAAAAACAAAACAAGAAATAAATACTTTGACTGAGAATCTAAACTGAGATGACACATGCTAAGATTAATCAATTTGTATGTGTATTTATTTATTTATTTATAAAGCACCTTCCAGGCTACACAGTAGCTCCAAAGTGCTGTACATTACAAATTATCTAAGTCAAAACAGCTCCACAAAACAAATGATCGAGAAAAAAAAAAAAGATAAACAATAAAAAAGTACAACATCAATTAAAAGAGTGACTTAAAATGCAAGAGAGAACAAGTGAGACTTTAGACGAAACCTAAAAATATTTAATGTTGGGGAAGATCTAACAAAAAAGGGTAGGTCGTTTCATAATCTTTGACCAGCAACAGCGAAAGCAGGATCCCCCTTGGATTTAAAACGTACTTGTGGGATAGTTAACAGGAGCTTATTTGAGGATCTTAGTTATATATGTGCCTTATAAGGCCAAGTATTCTAGAGACATACCATAAACTGCTTTACAAACATATAGTAAAATCTTGTAATGAATCCTATATTGTACTGGTTTAACAGCTCAATGAGGATACCAAAGGAGTGATATGATCGGTCTTCTTTGCATTCATAAGCAATCTTACAGCAGCTTTTTGAACTAACTGGAGACGTGCGATATCGAATGACAAGTCCCAAGGTAAATTGAATTGCAGTAATCTGACAGTGAGAAGCTGAATTACTTTTTCCAAATCACATGCTGAGAGAATCGATTTTAATTTGGCTATTGTCCTGAGATAAAAAAAAAAACAGTTCCGAACCACAGTTTTAATCGGTGTATCAAATTTCAGTTCAAGTTTTTTTACTTGACGCTGTAGGTAATTGCCCCAAGGTCCTAAGTTATCATTTACGTTCTTATTACAAACTGTACGACCAAAGAAGAATATTTCTGTTTTCTGTTCATTTAATTGGACAAGATTATCGGCCATCCACGTTTTTACTTCTTCCAAACATTTAAGAAGTGTTGCCCCTGAGTCATCACTATTAGGCCTCAAAGGTACATAAATTTGAGTGTCATACACGTATAGATGGTAAAGGATACCATATTTTTTATTAATCGTTAATGTTCATCATTAGTTTATGTTTACTAATGCATTAACTAACAACTGAGACAATTAACACACACACAGACAGACACACACAGACAAATACACACGCACACAGACACACACACAGAAACAAAGACACACAGAGACACAGACATGCACGCACGCACAGACACACACACACACACACACAATACGGAAACAGACAGACTGACTCTGACCTTATTGGAAACAGAGCTGATTTTGTGGGAATAACGGGAAGAGTGAACGTGATAAAACACACACACACACACACACACACACACACACACACACACACACACACACACACACACACACACACACACACACACACACACACACACACACACACACACACACACACACACACACACACACACACAGGGTATCACTTCCTTCAGCTCTGTATTAAAGACAATTAAAGTTTACAATGCACAGAAACATCCGCTCACAATGACACACACCAAACAAACACACAACAGCACACAATATAAACACACATACGACAGCGTGTTCAAAGTCCTGCCAATATCCAGCAACTTCGCACAGCCATTGAAGAGGAGTGGACCAACATTCCACAGGCCACACTCAACAACCTGATCAACTGTATGTGAAGGAGATGTGTTGCACTGCGTCAGGCAAATGGTGGTCACACCAGATACTGACAGTGTATGTATATATTCAGTGTATATATGCATGTCATTTTCACTACCATTCAAAAATTTGGGCTCAGTATATTTAAAGGCAACGCGTTCTCATCCCAATGCGTCATATACGACGCTTTTACCAAAGCGTACATATCCTACGCACATGGCACCCTTTAGCGTAAATATAACACGCACAGAGTATGGGTAGGCTTAGGTCTGGGGTAGGGTTAGGGTTAGACCACTAGGAGGCGCCTTCTGCCCCATATATATCTGCGTCTCATATTTACGCTAAAGGGTGCCATGTGCGTAGGATATGTACGCTTTGGCAAAAGCGTCGTATATGACGCCTTGGGATGAGGACGGGCTCTTAAAGGGGTGGTAAAACGCATTTTTTCGAAGGCTTGATTGTGTTTGTGGGGTACACTGTAACATGTGTTCCTGCTTTGTTTTTTAAAAATTGCATTATTTTTCATATGTTTTACCTTTATTCTACACTGCTCTGCCCCTCCTTGTAAAAACGGTCTGATGGTTTCCTGGTTCTATGAAGCCAGTCCCTCAAAACTACGCAATGGGCTCAGATTGTTTAGCTGGCCCAGTGTGTTGTGATTCGCTAACCGTCTAGTGCACGTTCTCAGGAAACGCCACGCCCCATACCTTAACTGGTAGCCTAGTTTGTGCTTTGGTCTATTAGGCCGGTGACACACTGGCTGCGTGGCGTGAGTGTGGCGTTTCTTTTGCATGTCAACTGCGTGGCGGCTGTGTCGTGTTTTCTGTGTCTTTGCACACCAGAAACGTGTCTGACGCGGCGCTGCTGACACGGATCACCCTTGTTCGACATGGGAGATTTATGCTTAACTTCATGTTAAGCATAAATATAAATCCTACTGATAAAGACACTGTCAGCAGTATTGACAGCAAACTAGGCTACAGAATATTTCGTTTTGTATTGACAGGTGCAATATTTGAAAATTTATAATTATTTATTCATTTATTTATTTTTAAATTATATTTATATCTGAATTTATGTCAAAACCTATACTTTCAACCATCAAAATGTAATTTATTAATATATATTCGTGTACAAAATAACATAACATCTTTTCCTATTCTATTTTGCCTGGAAACGCTTGCGTGTTGCGTGAAAATTAGGCGTCGGTTCTATTTCTAGCGTGCACGCGTTTTCCGCGCGGCTCAAGCCACGCCTGAGATGCGCGTCACGCAGGCAGTCTGCAAGCTCTAACCTGTTAACATGGGAGCCGAAAATAAAAACAGACACGCCACGCAGCCAGTGTGTCAACGGCCTTATAAACAATGAAACGCCAGTGAAGATGATCGAGCAGAACCTGTTCAAGAACCGACGTTTCAGAAAGGTTTGTTTTTTGTTGTTCTCTCATTACTTTTTAGATACGCTGTTATTTAATTGTACTAATTATTATGGAATTACAAAAAAATAAGCTTCATAAACAAGAAGAATTTCATATAATCATTCTAAGAAATTATACTGCAATCCTCAAAGGGATTTTTTTGAGTAAAGACTGCGGATCTATAGTGATCGTTTCTGACTGTATTCCACCGTTACTTTTGTATTTTTAGAACGACTGTAGACAAATAACTTTCTGTCACAGAACTATTAACGCAAAACGAACACTAAACATCGGCTGCTAAATCCAACACAGAACCATGTTTAGAATGCCTGTAGATAAACAAGCATGTAGATAAACATAAAAGCTCTAATCGAAGAATAATTTACACTAATTCCCTGTTGAGATTTAAAAAAAAAACGTTAGGTGTTTGTCGGATAACGTTAAGTATGAATGAGCATTTAACAACCCAGCAGAGCCAAACAGCGTTGTCATTTGTTTACTTCCTTGCTACAACGTACAATTAACAATACGAACTATTACAGGAAAACACATCGACGAAAAATCCTGCATTGAACTCGTGAAGATTGTGGAAGCTCCGTAAAATGTGCAGCACAGAGAGCGAGATTTGGGTCATAATTATGAGGGACCGACTTAAAAATAAATTTGAACCATTGATCCCTAACTCCCTCGTCCCTAGGAAGGCTGAACAAAGTGGACCTGCAACCGGGATGAAAATAACAGCAGCGTTTCGACGCGACAACTCATTTCCAAAACAGCAATATAAAATGGCCTCGACCCGCTTATTAAGTATTCTCGGAGGAGGGGTTTATGTAAATAATGGGATATGCTGACGTCAGCTAACCCAGATGAAATTTGTGTAGTCCAAAACCGGCCGTTTGCTGTAGTCCTTAGAAACTGAATTTTTTAAAAGCAAATATCTCCCTTTGCTTTGAACTTTGAGCGCTGTAACTTTGCAGATGTTGTTTATACTCAAACAGCAACATTACACACTAGCTAAAGTTAGAAAAGTGAAATCGTGTTTTACCACCCCTTTAACATAGTTCTCTTCTGACTTTGCTGTTGGAGGAAACAGGAACACAAATTATATTTGCTATGGTTTCTTCATGGACTTCTTTAGAAGTTTACTCGAATATAATTTATCCACGCTCCAATTTTAACATCCTACAACGTTCACCCAGTAAACGAACACAATCACAGAGAACAACGAGAAAGACGAGTAAGAACAATGGCTGGCATCACACAAACTCCACCCTGTCTGCCAGCGCCGCGTAACACACACACACACACACACACACACACACACACACACACACACACACACACACACACACACACACACACACACACACACAAACACACACAAACACACACACACACACACACACACACACACACACACACACACACACACACACTGCTGGCTGGACAGGTGCAGGGAGAAAGAAAGAAAGAAAGAAAGAAAAAGAAAGGCACACAAAATAAAGAAAGCAAGCTCTGCTCCAGGGTGGTTTATTAGTGATGTCATCATGAAAGCACTAGATGGCGTTGACGAGCAGAAACAAACTACACTTACTACTTTACCATCACTGACATACTACTATGGTTTTTTATTAACATTTTATTTTATATTTTCTGTTCTCATATTAATTTAAAATTTTTAGTAATTTTGCCGTTTATTTTTGTCATTTTTATTATTTAAATTTTTTAATGCATCTATATTTATTGTTAACATAAAAATACGAACATTAAAATGCAGATAATACTGATTTGCAGGTTAGTATCTAGCCAAATTAATGACTGAAATCACCTTAATTTATAATTCACACACTTTCATGTTCATACAATTATAAACTGCTGTAGCAACATGATCTCACACACTTTTCGAGAAGAACAGTATTAAAACACTTAATTCTGCGTCTGAATGTAGACAAACTCAATTTAGCTCGAAGTAGACAGACTCACTAACACTAATTAGATCCTTCTCAGTGTAAACAACACATTACTGTGCAGAAATCCTACATCCTACAGTAACAAACACACAGTGTTGTATTGTGACGTCACCACTAGATGTCAGTGTCGGATCAGTTAAAATGAAACAGCTTTCAGTGTCTGGACACCAGAGGGAGCTTCTGCACACACACACACACACACACACACACACACACACACACAAAAACTGTGTTCTGAGTTCAGAATAAGTGATCTCATCCTTAAGTTCATCTTCTATCAGGAAACTTGAGTAAGAGTTTCTTACCGGCAGGCTGGGCAGGAATTTCTCCATGTTTTCCAGGTCAATACCATCATCATCATCATCATCATTCTCGAATTTGCCCTTTATCATACTGCGAACAGACAGACATAACGACTCTGTGAGCATGATATTGTTTTTCATTTTTGATAAAATATGACAAAATACGACAAAAGTCTGCATATGTGTTTTTGTAGAGCATCATATTTTAGCTTTTATGGCTCATATAGTATGATATAGTGAGAATTTGGAGCTCATAACATTTTAAGATGATTTAAAAAAAAAAAAGTATGGATATGAAGTAAAGCTAAGTAGCATCAGTCCAGTAAGTGTTCACCTTAAAATATTACTAAATGTTATTCTTGCATTTACTTTATAAAACCAGCAAAAGGACGTTTTTACAATTATACTAGGCATTTTACTTGCTAAAAAAAGTCTAAACTATCAATTTAGATAATTGATCATCTTGATCATATAGAGGCCTTAGAAATGTGTGTATTATCAAATATGACAGAACGCATCACTGTGTTAAAGGTGCAATGTGTAAAAATTGAGTATCTATTAACAGAAATGCAATATGACATCCATAACTATGTGTTCAGTGGTGTATAAAGAACTTACTTAATAAACCGTAATGTTTTTATTACCTTAGAATGAGGCATTTATATCTACATAACCGCGGGAATCCCCTTCTATGAAGGTCGACATATTGTGACGTCATGTTTCTACCGTAGCCGAGCGCGAACAAACAGCGATACAGAGCGCGTTTCGTCACTACCTTGAAAGAGAAGCCGCAGAAAGCTAGAAGCTAGCCATAAACACCGTGAGTAGTGACTTTTCCCTTGTCAGTGGTGTAAAATATGTAGTTGGATTGTTTCATGTAACTTAATTCTTCTCCCTCGCTGTGTTATGGCTTTGCTATGTGGGGATAAATGTGCTGGTTACGTTCGTGAGACAGCTGATTAGTACTCTTGTCATTGACCGTAAAACAGTTACAGGAATCACCAACCCGTCGATCTTGGAAGCATTTTAAGTCGATCGCGAAGAGTTTTCAAAATCAGAGAAAAAAAGCCTATTGTGTGTAGTAAATGGTGTCTAGGGGATGCGAGGCGCGCGGGCTGTTACCATCACGTCATTTTTGCCGCACGCACCTTTGGGCTCATGCGGACGCGTCGAGTTTAAACAAGGCTTAACGCTTTAACCAGCTCAGCCACAGTAACAGCTCATATTTAGCCAGCTAAACTTTTACTACCCTGTTAGAAAAAATATATAGTTGCATAGTTTCATGTGGTTCTTCTCCCTCGCTGTATTATGGGTTTGCTATGTGGGGAAATGTGCTGGTTACGTTTGTGAGACAATCAGCTGATTACTATTATTATATTATGTATTAAGACCCTTGATCCTCACCTGACTATGGCTTTGTAAACTTTATCCATGATGTGGTTTATAATGGACTGTGTTACAGAAACAGTGACAATGTTACACACTCTTGGCTTACTCTGGCTATTCTCTGCTGTCTCAGACGACGATATGTTTGTCCAGTTTCAGGCACCGTAGCTTCTTCAAAAGGGAGGGGTGAGCAGTGGGCTGAGCCCTCAGTGCAACTCGCAGCCGAACCGCTAGATGTCGCTAAAAATCACACACTGCACCTTTAAACTCCCTCAATGCATTTATTTGGCAATGACAGCCTTAATCCAGCAGAGATCAGTAGTGAGCAGAGCACCACACAAACACACGGCCACACCCCATTACAGCACAACAATACTGAACATTAAACTATTGCGTGTACTCCAACTTTCAAAACTCCCTAACATGCAGATTTGCATGTCAAAAGAAACAAATATAAGTGTGACTGGTTCCGCCGGCAGCCCTGTGTTAATGTGAAACGCTTCAGACTGTATGTGTCAGATCTCAGGTCAGTATTATTGAGAGGAGCGTCTCTCTCACCCTTCTCGGTCAATGTGCGGGAGGTGTTTCGGTGTCCCTCTGTACGACCTCCTGTGAAACTGTGAGAAATCCAGTTTCTCCGGCTGCATGTCCCACGTAGCGCCTCTGTGAACACAAACCACTCAAAATCACACACCTATAGGAATCCTTGACTATAGGAACTATACATTTACAACGGAACTAGGTCATATTCTACCCTAAAATCACTAGAAAAAAAGTTTATTTTGCATACAGAAAATGCATCATGACTATTTTGATGACATGCTCATTCAATCTCATGAAACTCTAGATATGCTAAATACGCTATGCTAAATTAAATATATATGATATGCTAAAGTCTCTGTGGAGATGCTAACTAGCTCAGGCACATTCTTCATAAAATCCGCTGAATAAATTACTTGTTTTGAAAGGGAATATGGAGCTCTGAATGGATTATAGTGGCGTTACTCCTATTCATGCATCTGCAACCTGTGTGCAAAAACTAAACTGAAGAATCTAAAATAAAACAGTTTAGCACTGAACGCATTAAACTGATCGAAAGTGACAGTAAAGAGATTTATAATGTTACAAAATATTTCTATTTTAAATAGATGTGGTTCTTTTAAGCTTTCTACTCATCAAAGATTCCTGAACAAAATGTATTAAGTTTCCATAAAATATTCCGCAGCACCACTGTTTTCAACACTGATAATAATCAGAAATGTTTCTTGAGCAGCAAATCATCATTTTAGAATGATTTCTGAAGGATCATGTGACACTGAAGACTGGAGTAATGATGCTGAAAATTCAGCTTACATTTTACTATATATATTCACATATAAAACAGTTATTTTAAATTTCACAATAATTCAGTTATTTTATAATATATATTTTATTATAATAATTCATTTTTTAAAATCAAATTAATGCAGCCTTGGTGAACAGAAGAGACTTCTTTCTAAAACATTAAAAAATCTTATAAACTTTTGAACAGTGTATATTCAAGTAATGTAAGAATCTTGATTGTAGACATTACATATTTCTGAGTAAAACAGGATATTTATTGAGAATATTTTTATTCTTTTCATCAGGATTTGGTTCGGGAAAAGAGGTTTTAGAGGTGGACAAAGTTATTACATTTTGAGGAAAGATTTCTTGACCTACACTGATGTATAGAATACAAAATAAATAGGGTCAGTTTTTATTTGATGCTAACTTCAACACTGATGTTTACACACGACTCATGTCTGATATAAGAAACAACTAGACTGTAGAGAGACAGAGAGAGAGAGACAGAGAGAGAGAGAGAGAGAGAGAGAGAGAGAGAGAGACAGAGACAGAGAGAGAGAGACAGAGAGAGAGAGACAGAGAGAGAGAGAGAGAGAGAGAGAGAGAGAGAGAGAGAGACAGAGAGAGAGAGACAGAGAGAGAGAGAGAGAGACAGAGAGAGAGAGAGACAGAGAGAGAGAGAGAGAGAGAGAGACAGACAGAGAGACAGAGAGAGAGAGACAGAGAGAGAGAGACAGAGAGAGAGAGAGAGAGAGAGAGAGAGAGAGAGAGAGAGAGAGAGAGAGAGAGAGAGAGACAGAAGATGAAGCCCTCATTAATTAAATTTAGCCATGACGAGTTTTAAATTAGACTGAGTCAGTGATTGCAATTTCAAAAAGATTTCAAGCTTGCTGTGCTTGTTTGTAGGACTGCACAATGTGGCCAAAAATGTTGATATTATATATTAATATTGATATATAATAATAATAATAATAATTATTAATATTATATAACTAACTAACTAAATAGAAATTACTAAATAAAAATAAGAAATATTACTATTATAATATTTCACCTTTAAAAAAAAGTATTTAAGAAAAATAATAATAATATAATAATAATAATAATAATAATAGTTAAATTTACATTACAACAGTAAAATGACAATACAAATATTTATTGGTGTCTTAATTTCTATATCCTTTCAAACATGAAACCATCAAAGCACAGGGAGCCCGAGAAGAAGAGTATGAGAAGAAGGTGCATGTTGCGTTTTTAAATGCATATTATAAGCGACTCAATCTCAGAGCAGATGCAGAGATGCAGTTCATGTGAAGTCTACTGTGAACCGAGACGCTGGGAAACACTAAAAACGTGTAAAAAAATTTTTTTTTTAAATTAATCGCAGCATTTACATGTTTATGATTATGGTTCTCATTTTATGATTTATATGATTTATTTCTCATATGATTTATGGTTCTCATTTCCTTTACATGATTATGGTTTTATTTTAGTTGATCATGCAGCCCTGCTATGATTACACCGCTAGATTTATTACTCGTGCGTGTATGAATCTTACCCATGACAGTCCAGGTTAGCAGCCCAAATGTCCGTTCCCAGGATGTCCAAAGAACAGTCCTTGTTTCCATTCTAAAACACACACAGTCCAGAAACATTGTGAAAGTTTAAAAAGGTAGAATTCAGTGTAGAAAGTCATATGTGCATATGTGTTGTTTAATCTCACCTTTGCTGGAGCTCTGAACTGGTTGTTTCGTCCTCTGCTGTCTGATCTAGAACCAGAACCGGGTCGAGAACCTGAACTAGGTCTAGAGCCGGTGCTGCCATTACTACTGTGTTCCCAATCATCCTGAGAGAGAAGAAGATTCATTCAGATTTACTAAGTCATCCAACATCTACAGGATACATTTAAAAAGCAATCTTTTTAAGCTGAACATTTTCATTCTGCAAATTGCGATTTTAAAAAAAGCCCAAGTTTGATGTGCTAGTTTGTAGGACTGTACCATTTGGCCAAAATGTTGTGATTATATATCATTATTGCTATAATAATAATAATCATTATTATTATCTAAAAAACTAAATAAGAAATATTACTATTATGGTCTGCCAGTTAACAAAAACAAAACATTTTAATTTGCTGAAATAAAATAAATAATAATAATAATTATTATTATAATTAAATAAATATATAAAAAATTACTAAAAAACTAAATAAGAAATATTACTATTATGGTCTGCCAGTTAACAAAAACAAAACATTTTAATTTGCTGAAATAAAATAAATAAATAACATTTTAAAAAAAAAAAAAATTTCTTGACTCCAAAATTAAATCAAATAACAAAAATAAGCACAACATAAGCAACATGTTCCCACACTGAGAAACACTTTGAGTTTCTCACATTTTACAGTAACTCTGGAAACTCCAAAATGTTGACAATACAATTAAAAACTGAATATGTGGAAAAAGTAAAACTAAATTGAATCTAGAAAATATTACAAAAGATATCAGATAAAATAAATAAATAAATGAAAACTACACTGAAAAGGACAAACTTATAATTTAGGAAAACAACTATATAGCAAATATCAAAAGCCACTAAATCAAGCGTACCACAAACACAAATCACGCTTGAGAACTAAACAAAATGTAATGATACAACAACAACAAAATTTCAACATGTAGTGCATGTTGAGGAAGTCAAATGAGATTTCAATTCAGTCAAAACAGGCAACAGTTCACCAGACGCTACTGAGCATGAGCAGAACTGAAGCACGTGACACAGGATTTAGGGCTTTCACACACAGGTTCAGGGACCTCAGAGCACAATACTGCCACTGTGTCATTCACAATGCGCTCTAATTTAAAACTCGTCATGGCTAAATTTAATTAATGAGGGCTTCATCTCCACCTTCAGGCCTCTCTCTCTCTCTCTCAATTTCAATTCAATTCAATTCAATTCAAATTAGCTTTATTAGCATGACTGTGTAACACAATGTTGCCAAAGCATCAACATATTATATATAAATAATAAAACAAACAGTAAACATATATGTATAAATCATGTCATATGTAGCATTGTAAATAGATAGATAGATGAACGCAATCTATCTTAATAAATAGATAAATAAATACATTTGATCACTCTAGAGAATTAGCTGTCTCTGGCGTTGTGAATAGCTAGCACATATTTAGCCGCTAGTGCAGCTGTATTAACATCTTCTCCGAGTAAGAAGGACATTTTTTCAGTGTCACTCAGTTCATAGAATGATGGGATCAAGGCTTCAAATTTGGGCAGAAAAGTTTCTCTTATATCGGTATATTTGGGACAGAAGAGCAGAAAGTGTTTCTCATCCTCTATGTGCTCTAGATCACAGTGTCTACAGATCCTCTGCTCTCTCTCTCTCCATGTTTGTCTATGTCTTCCTCTCTCTATCTCTAGATCATGGTCACTTAATCTGTATTTGGAGAGGATTTGTCTTTCTTTAAAATGTTAAATAAATAGATAACTGGCCAATTTAGTGGTTCTATTGAGGGTCGAGTAACATTGGAGTTTATTCTGGAGGTCAAAATGTGCTTTTAGTGACGCATCATGGGTGTGTTTTAGATGTGTGTGTATTTCTTTAACAATAGTTTTGGGGCTGTAGCTGTGGTCAGTGGGAGGTGTAGTCTGATGCAGGAGGTGAAGAGCGAGTGTGTTTAGAGGATGAGGTTCGGCAGAGGTTTCATTGGCGAGGAGGGCTTTATATTAGACTGACTCTGGATCAGACTGATGGAGGTGATGCCAGAACTGAACACATCTCTTCTAGATGTTCAGCGGGTACAAGCCTAGCTCAGCCCTGCAGGCGGCAGTGGATGTGTTTCTATGAACCCCTAAAATATTTTTGGTAATTTCCAATTGTAATTTTTCTACTGGTGTTTTATCCCAATTTTTAAAATTTTGTACTGGTCCCCAAATTTCACATCCATATAAAATAATTGGTTTTATTATTGAATTATATAATTTGATCCAGGTTTTAATGGGTAACTTTAAGTGGCCGCATCGTGACTTTATAGCATAAAAAGCCCTCCGAGCCTTTTCACTCAGTGTTTTAACAGCCAGACCGAAGCGTCCCGAAGCGCTGATGTCGATGCCAAGATGGCTATAGCTAGTGCTGTGCTGCAGGACCTGGCCTTTATACAGGAACTGGTGTTTGTGTTCCTGAGATCTGTTCTTCTTCTGGAACACCATGACTCTGGTTTTGTCCAGATTGACGGTCAGGGCCCAGTCGTGACAGTACTGTTCCAGCAGGGACAGGCTCTGCTGAAGGCCCTCAGGTGTGCGGGACAGCAGGACCAGATCATCCGCGTACAGCAGACATCTGACCTCTGACCTCTGACCCTTGACCTGTGTGTGCTGTAGAGTGAGGCCGGGGACTGTAGAGCTCTCCAGCGCTGATGCCAGATCATTGATGTAGATGTTGAATAGAGTCGGGCTCAGACTGCAGCCCTGCCTCACTCCACGGCCCTGCTGGAAGAACGCGCTTCTGTGGTTCCTGATTTTCACCGCACTTTTGCTGTTGCTGTACAGAGATTTTATAATATCAAACGTTTTCCCGCCAATGCCAATTTGTAGGATTTTGTATAGTAGACCATTATGCCAAATTGAGTCGAATGCTTTTTTAAAGTCTACAAAACATGCAAATATTTTCCTTTGTTTGTCCTTGATGTTTTTGTTGATGAGAGTGTGTAGAGAATAGATGTGGTCGGATGTGCGGTGTTTTGGTAAAAAGCCAATCTGTGCTTTATTTAAAATGTTGTGTGATGAAATGTGTGAGACAATGCGTGTGTTTATGATCCTGCAGAACAGTTTTCCTAAAGCACTGCCCACACTTATGCCGCGATAACTATTGAGGTCGAATCGATCACCTTTCTTAAATATGGGGGTGATGATTCCTTCAGACCAGATCTCAGGGATGCTTCCGGACCAGAACACCAGATTAAATAATTTGGCTAGAGTTTTAATCATGCTGGGACTGCTGAGTTTAAGCATTTCATTACTAATGTGATCTTGTCCACATGCTTTCTTTAGTTTAAGATTTTTAATATGTTCTAATATTTCAGATATTGTTATAGATTTATCTAATGGATTTTGATAATTTTAATTGTTTTCTCCAAGTCTTCTAATGTTTTCTGTATTTTACTCTGAGGTTGGTTAAGGTCCGCTGGTGCAATTTTTCGATACAAATTTTCAAAGTAAGATTTCCAAATTGTGCCATTCTGGAGTAACATCTCTAATTTGGGTTTTTTTCTAGTTTTTTTATATAGGTTCCAGAAAGTGTTTCAATTTCATCAATTTCAACAATTTTGAATTATCAATTTCATCAAATTTGGATTTAAAATATTTTTCTCTTTTGTTCCACAAAAGTCTTTTGTAATTTTGCAGACAGTCTGAATAAGAAATCTTTTCTGAGACCTGCACATTCATCATCGAACCACACATCCTTTCTCATTCTCTGTTGATTTGTGTTATGTTTGCTTTGCTGTTTAATGTTAGCTAGAGTCATCAATGTTTTGAATATGTAATTTAAGTTTTTTGTTGCTAAATTTATTCCCTTAATATCTAAAGTGAAATCAGTGGACATAAATTCATCCAGCATTTTTAATATAGTAGGACTGTTGATATTTTCTTTGAATTGATCAGAGATGGATTGATTCCATTTAAGTTTGGGTTTCAAAGGAAACAGTTTTTCAGAATCAAGTGGAGAAGTTTTAGTTATATCACATGAGGGTTTCAGATAAAGCACAGTTTGGCAGTGATCGGAGATCGGGAGCCGAGGTCTGACTGTGAAGGCATTAATAAAGCTTGGGTCAATATCTGTTATTGAATAATCAACCACACTGGTTCCTAATCTGGAGCAGTAAGTGAATCTACCTAAAGTATCTCCACGAGTCCTGCCATTAATGATGTAGAGACCTAAACCTTTACAGAGTTTTAACATTTGTTTTCCATTAATGTTTACTGAGTTATCATAGCTGTTTCTTGGTGTGATATTTGATGAGGAATGAAACGTGGTGTCATTGAGGATGTAATTATTATCTACAATATTTACATAATCAATTTCTCGCCCTGTTCTGGTGTTTAAGTCTCCGCAGACGAGGACATTTCCTCTGGACTGAAATTGTAAGATGTCAGCCTGTAATGTTGGAAAACTTTGCTCTTCGTAATAGGGAGAGTCATGAGGGGGAATATAGACGGCACAGAGGTAAAGACTGGATTGTGAAATGATGGATTTCATTTCAAGCCAAATAGAAGATTTTCCACTTTTAGCAATTTTAATCGAATGTTTTAAATCGTCTTTGTGCCATATAAGTATTCCACCTGAGTCTCGGACACATTTTATTTTAGAATTTTTTGATTAAGGAACTATAATTTCCTTGTATCCTATTGGGCACTGTAAAGTCTCATTACTACGACACCACGTCTCTTGAAAGATACAGATGTCCATATCAGTTACACTGCTGAGTAAGTCTTGGTCTGCAGTCTTATTACCAAACGTAGAAGAGTGCAGACCTTGTATATTCCAACTACTGATTTTAAAAGATTTCATGGGTTCTTCTATAATGTGTGTGTGTGTATATGTGTGCGTGTGTGTGTGTGTGTTATGCAGGTTATGTCCTCAGTCTGGAGCAGATGATGTTCAGCAGATGTCTTATCTGGTTGAGTTCAGCGGCTGCAGGGTTCTGGGGTTGTTGAGCGGCCGCTGCGTAGCTTCTGTGTCGTGATGGAGGTCCGGGGGCCGGTCTGGGCTCTGCTGGAGGACGAGGGCTTCTCGGTGGCTGAGAGCTTCTCTTGTTATCGAAGTTTTTGTTTCTTGCTGTGTTTCCAAGGGCTGTGCTTTTCAGCACTCTGGCGAAGACTTTCACTCCTTGCTTGTTGAGATGTACGTGGTCATACATATGATGAGGCTGTATGTCTTTGTGATGAGCGAGATGAACATTAGGAATGAGTGCGCAGCTTCTGGAGAGTTCCACATTATTCCCGTGGATCACGTGGAACGGCACGTCGGTGGGTGGCAGCAGTGTGGACAGAGTTATTCTGGCCTGTGGGAAACGCTGTGTGGCTGTGATCGCCACCTCTCTCATCACAGGAGCCACACGGCCCTTCATGGCCCTTAAGTCATTTGTCCCTGTGTGAATTATTATGTGCTTGTAGTTTTCGTGTTTACTCTCAGACAGGATCTGAAAAGCACTTCTTGTGTTTGGACACCAGATTTTCTTGGCTCTCATGTTTGGTAATAGAAGCTTCTCACTGACATATTTCCCATTGGAGTCAGTCAGGATAAGAGCGTGTGTCTCTCCCGGGTCCTGTGCAGCGGAGCTGTGGATCTGGGAAGCTGGATCAGTCGAGCAGTGAGGCTCTTCCACTGGTAGCTGTTCAGGTCGAGGAGTTTCCATGAGCATCTCTGGACGGATCAAGGGTTTAGCAGAAGACTCTGTAGGTGCTGAAACAGAACTGAGTCTTTCTTTTAGGTTTGTGATGAGTTCATCTTTGGTGTGAAGAACTGACTTCAAGGCAGAGAGCTCCTCCTGTATTTCTTTTCTAACGTCTGTTAGTTGTCTTCCTAAAGTTGATTTTACTTCCCTCAGTTCTTCTTTAGTTTGTTGAAGTTCTGTTGACATTTCTTCTCTGTGTCTCTGCAGATATTCAACTTCTTGTTTTAACTTCTTTATGTCGATTGTCGCTTGTTCCATGTTGATGTCTTTCAGGTGGGACAGTATTAACTCTTTTATCTCCACTACTTCTACTTCCAGAAGTGAAAAATTGTCTTTCATTCTTGACATTGGAGATGGGATCGCAGTTGCTGAAGTCGCTGTCATCTTCTGAACTGATTTTCCAGGGGAGGCATCAATGTTCATATTTTTGTCAGCTTCATCAGACAGTGCTAGTGTTTTTATTAGTTCAAAATCCTCAATAAAGACCTTGAGAGCAGACTCTGATCCCTGGACCATGACAGTGCCATTTTGATACAAGTTCAGGGTCAAAAATCTTGTTTAATAATTTTTTTCAGCATCTTCAAATGCTAAGATCTGTCTGCCTTTACAGATGCCTCTTTTCTTGATAAAGGCGAGATGTTGACAGAAGGCAGTGTGCCATAAAGGGCTGTGTTCGGTGTAGAAGAGCAGGTTGTTCATGACATTGTGATCTTGTAGTTCAGCAAACAGTGTGTCAGGGCTCTCCTTCATCTGCTTGTGTCTGAGCATCAGCCTGGAGTGCTCAGAGCTCTTCTGAGGGTAGATGAAGGGGCGGGGCCAAGATGATGCGCTGGCCATCATTGATTTGGAATGTAAACAATCAACTGAAATAACTGCCACTGTTTTGATTTGTTTTGTTTTTCATCTCTAAGTGAATATATAAAATAGGCAAAAATGAATAAATAAGCCAAAAATGGGAAAAATATGACTTTCACTGGTCTCTTTACAATTCCAGTTGTGTCCAAAATGTTCCAAAATGTTTTTCAGTGCTGTTATTTTAAACAGATATCAGGCAAAAGTCCAAAGAGAGATAAATAGCACTGTCTATTTAAAATATCTTTACCTCTCTTTTCCTGCAAGTTTTCTTATAGTTGTTGTTGTTTGTTGCTTGATGTTATCCTTTCCAACATGAATATCCTCTTCTGCAGAGGGTTATCCTGTGATCAGCTTCTCTTGAACTTTTCCTCAGATTCAGGTGTGACAGTGTAAAAAAAACTGTCCAGATTCAACAAAATCTTTGTTTAGATGTTGTCTAGATGCTGTTGTATGTTGAATCCTCTATTTTCTTTAGCTTGTTGGCAAATAAATCTTATTTTTCTTGCAATTTATCTGGAGCTCAACACTCTCTCTCTCCTCTCTCTTCTCTCTCTCTCTCTCTCTCTCTCTCTCTCTCCTCTCCTCTCTCTCTCTCTCTCTCTCTCTCTCTCTCTCTCTCTCTCTCTCTCTCTCTCTCTCTCTCTCTCTCTCTCTCTCTCTCTCTCTCTCTCTCTCTCTCTCTCTCTCTCTCTCTCTCTCTCTCTCTCTCTCACACACACACACACAGTACATCTAACCTTCTCATGTGTGTCATGTATCGTCTTTAATATTTAATATGCACACAAATCAACCGTATGGCTGACGGCTTTAGTCTGCTCCAGTGTTACTATGGAGGGAACATTCAGAACCCAGTGATGCATCAGTCTGGAAAATCTATACAGTATGTGCACAGAAACCTGTTAAAAGAATGAAAGAACTGCAGAAGATCAGCTCTTAAAGTGGTTTATTCTGCTTTTTCACGTTTAACTTTCTTCAGTGTGTAAACTCTGTAAACCAGAGTTCTGTTTTTCTCAACTAATGAACAATAAAAACACTGACAGGCAGACAGAATCCATCCTTATTTAAAGAGACAACATGTTGACACTAAACAGTGCAATAGTGTGTCGGTGTGGACGCTAATGTAGTCATCGGTATAGGCCCGGTCCAAAATGGCACACTTCATATGCACTTACAGTCGTGTGGACTTACAACGGCCACCGTGTGTGTGTCCACATGACCATAGGGTGTCCCATTTGCCATTTTATGTTTCAGAAGGGCCAAAGTGGCATTATTTCAGAATGGACCAGGTGGAAGATTGCAAGGGCTTAGGAATCCATTTGGGACAAGGTCATAGTTAATGTTCTTGGCGTGAAGAGGCCTCAACAAAATTCTCAAACTATCACCAGTACTTGGGAAAAATTACTAGAAACTGACTCGCATGCTACAGAAAAGAGACCCTAAGAGGACATGATGAAGAAATAGGAGGTAAATTACATAATATATTTGATTTTGCATTCACTTGTAAAAGGTTTGCATACTATCAAAAAAAAAAAAACGTTTGCGTGCAAAACAAAATCAAATGCAAAGCTTTTGTGAAACAATGTAAAACAACTAAAGTATTTTTCTTCCATCTCATTTTTTTTTTTACTATATAGTTCCCCTTATGGCAACAAGTATGCAATGCACACTTGTATTTTGTTACACATTACAGTCTGACTCATTTCTGAATAATATGAAGCAGGTAATCAAGGAAGCTTTCAGACAGGTGTGCTGAGGCAAGTATGAGCTAAACTCTGCAGGACAGTGGCCCTCCAGGACAGAGTCTGGACACCCCTGGTCTACCACAAACAGCACGCCATCCAGGCACCTGTGACATACTACTTACAACTTAATATGATTTGGAACGCTCTAACACTAATGTAACACACTATTCAGGACAGACAGTAAGCGCTAGTTTGATGTTTCTGATGTTTTATTTGTCCATCCATTAATATCTATAAAGTAATGAATGCAACATTTCCGAAGACAAACACACCTTTTGATGAAAACCTAGAGATTCATTTTCAAACATTTCACTAAACAACTAACTAAATTATGTTTTGGGGTAATTTCTCAGACAAATTTGGTGTGTATAGTTTGCAATTAATTTGATTAATTAATCGGCACATCATGTAATTAATTAGATTAAAAATTGTAATAGTTTGACAGCCCTAGTTTCTACACATTTTCAAGACAAACACTGTGTCTGCACAGCTTCATCAATTCTAATAAGAGAAGTTTACTTTTGACAATCAGCTTGTGTTGGGTGTGGACAGGGTTAGGGTTGGGCGGTATTACGGTAATATCGTATACCGCGGGGTCTTAAAATAGCAACGGTATCAGTTTCAATACCGTCATTTCCGCCACTTATATATAATATATAAATATAATTTATTCAATGCCTAAAAATGCTTATGTAGTTGTCATCAAGTGACAGTGTGGAGGAGAAAGAGAAAGAGAGAGAGAGAGAAGGGAGAGGCGGTAAATACTGACGAGGCAATTTGTAAATGTTGCAATAAAAAAGGTGACCGCGAGAGATGGAAACACCTCTAACCTAATGTCGCATCTCCGAAACAACCACCCACTCACTGCTGCGAGGATGCATTTTGCCCCGAGTTCATTAAATAAGCGCAGTAGTTTATATTTGTTAAAATATTATAATGTTATTTTTTTTCACGTTGATAATGAAAACTGAACAGCACGAGTAAGATGGGATGCATCGGGAGTCAGACATTGACCACTTAATTAAGTTTCATTTTGTAAAAGGCCTTTCTTTAAAGTGAATTTCGTTTTGTATAAATTGTATCTTAATTCTAATAATTTTTTATCAACCAATTGCCTGGATTTAATAAATAAGAATCAAATATAGCAGACAACATAATCATGACATGATCGTGCGCTGGCGCGCCGCGGTCACTTGCATTGAAATCTCATCATAAATTAACCGAAACTCAGTGTATGTCTCATAGACATGACAGATAGGCCTATATCTAAATAAAGCTTGAAATTTCATTAAACGAAACAATTCAAAACGAAAAGAAATAGGCCACTCGCTGATTATTTAATCCATGATGTGCATTTCTCTCTATGCGCGTTCATACGGATATGGCGATCATCAAATTCATTAAACGAAACTATTCAAAACGAAAAGAAATAGGCTAGCCTACTCTCTGATTATGTAATCCATGATGTGCATTTCTCTCTATCGTTCACTATGGAGATGCCAATTCGTCAATTTCTCTAAAGGAAACAATTCAAAAGGAAAAGAAATATAGGCAGCATACTCTCTGATTAATCCATGATGTGCATTTCTCTCTATAGGAGCGTTCACTACGGAGATATCAATAGTCAATTTCTTTAAACGAAACAATTCAAAACGAAAAGAAAAAGGCTAGCCTATACCTTCTGATTATGTAATCCATGATTTGCATTTCTCTCTATATATGCGCGTTCACTAGGTGATGGCGATCGTCAACTTAATCTTTGCAGCACTGACAGAAAAGTTGTATTAATAAAAATCAATGGACGCGTGTCACCGGATTTACAAATGCACTTCTTGCTTGTTGCTTGTTAATTTAATTTAAATTAATTAATAAAATGAATACTTTAATTGTCATAATTAAAATAATTAAATATTCTTAAGTGTCCCATTTTTGCTAATTTATAAATAGTATTTATATCTACCACCCCCTCAGCACCTGGGTTAAAAAATTATTTGGCACCACCATATTATAACGGCCCACGTATTAAAAATAGTCGAGTCTAAATAGGGCTCCGGCTCATAATTACATTGCATGCCGTCAGCCGGGATCAGACACAACGTGCACGGGTTGGCCTTGATTTTTTTTTTGCCCGATCTGGTATTCAGTTTCTGAACGGTGTAGGCACAAGCCAACAGTTTGGTGACGCTGTCTGAGCCTTATGTCATAATTTTTAATTAATCACGGTAATACCATACACCCCGGTAAAATAGGGAGGAGGTTTGACGGTATAAAAATTTGGATACCGCCCAAGCCTAGACAGGGTGTTACAAAATAGTTATGGATCAGATGCACACACACGCACAAGCACGCACGCACACGGCCACACACACACACGAAAACTCACTGGTTTGGACGAGCCCCTGTCCCGTGAGGACGACCAGCTCCCATCAATCTTATAACTGCAGTCTTCTGTCCACTGAGAGACATATACAGAGAAAGACAGAGAGAGAGTGATTGTTTATATTGTCACAAATAAGTAAACTATGTGTGTATATATATATATATATATATACACATACATACACATATTAAGGGTGTCACGATTTCGATTTTAAATCGAAATCGATCGAAATTAATTCACAAACTCAAAAATCGAAATAAAAAATGGAATCGTCGATACTGCCACGCCCCCATGTCGCGGCCGTGATGGAAAGTTCGGATCGTTTTACTGACTCTATTGTTCATTCTCGTTCATCAAAATTAACTAATCTTTTTTCAAGTCATTTCAGGGGCTTTAAATGTTATACTTTTAACAGGCAAATTCCCCGAACACATCCAACGAAATCTTGATCATATTCTGAATTAAGAAATCATTATAATGCAGTCAAAAGTAATTTACAGGGAACATTAATACTTGAACTTCCGAGTCTTTTGTTCATTTGTCGCGTGACAGAGGCAATGAACGGATCGTTCATGAACGACTCATCACGGCGCGGGAAAAAAACACACGTGTTGAAAGGCTGTGAGTCCTCTAACTTGGATTCCATGCCCGAGCCCGAACTTGGCCGATATTTCCCGTCACTATCCTCGGGCCGGGCTCTTGATCTATAGACGTGCACTCCCAACGCAATAGAGTGCGGTGCGGGACTAGATTTGATGGCCGAGTGCGAGTGCGGGCGGTAATGCACTCACTCTGTGTGTGCGGGAGGATAAAAAGATTCGCGGGACTCCCGAAAACTAGAAATATCTATAAAAAAAACATATAAAAACTAATACATTTTTTTCATCTGTTGCAGAAAAGCAACAAGAACAACTAAAACAAAATAGAAACGATTTACAGGCCAGAGTTTCTATTTATAACATGTTTGCAGCGTTGAGCGATTTAGCCAATCACAGACATATGTGTTGATTCTTGAACGCAATGACCAATCAGAAGCATTTAAGATAGACTCTCCTCACCGCTCAAAACGGACTTTTTGTTCAGTGCTGAATTCTGTAAGCTGGCAAATCCTCTAATTATAACAAAGTGTAGGCTATATATTATGAAAGATTCATTGTGCAGTCAGCTTCACTGATAATAACAGAGATGTGTGAGATTGCGATGAACTGATGTCAGCTTTTTAGGAGCAACAGCAACCTGTGCTTAAAAGAGGTGACGTGCGGGACAGGGTCAGTTGTACCAGTGAGGTGCAGGACAGGGTCTGTTGTACCCGTGAGGTGTGGGATGGGGTCTGTTGTACACGTGAGGTGTGGGACGGGGTCTGTTGTACCTGTGGGGTGTGGGACGGGGTCTGTTGTACGCGTGAGGTGTGGGATGGGGTCTGTTGTACGCGTGAGGTGTGGGACGGGGTCTGTTGTACCTGTGGGGTGTGGGACGGGGTCTTTTGTACCCGTGAGGTGCGGGTCGGGGTTTGTTGTACCCGAGAGGTGAGGTGCGGGACGGGGTCAGTTGTACCAGTGAGGTGCGGGACGGGGTCTTTTGTACCCGTGAGGTGTGGGACGGGGTCTGTTGTACCCCTGAGGTGTGGGACGGGGTCTGTTGTACCAGTGAGGTGTGGGACGGGGTCTGTTGTACCAGTGAGGTGCGGGACGGGGTCTGTTGTACCCGTGAGGTATGGGACGGGGTCTGTTGTACCCGTGAGGTGTGGGACGGGGTCTGTTGTACCAGTGAGGTGTGGGACGGGGTCTATTGCACCTGTGAGGTGTGGGACGGGGTCTGCTGTACCCGTGAGGTGTGGGACGGGGTCTGTTGTACCCGTGAGGTGTGGGACGGGGTCTGTTGTACCAGTGAGGTGTGGGACGGGGTCTGTTGTACCCGTGAGGTGAGGGACGGGGTCTATTGTACCCGTGAGGTGAGGGACGGGGTCTATTGTACCCGAGAGGTGAGGTGCGGGACAGGGTCAGTTGTACCAGTGAGGTGCAGGACGGGGTCTGTTGTACCCGTGAGGTGTGGGACGGGGTCTGTTGTACCTGTGAGGTGTGGGACGGCGTCTGTTGTGCCTGTGAGGTGAGGGACGGGGTCTGTTGTACCCGTGAGATGGGGGAAGGGGTTTGTTGTACCCGAGAGGTGAGGTGCGGGACGGGGTCAGTTGTACCAGTGAGGTGTGGGAAGGGTCTGTTGTACCTGTGAGGTGTGGGACGGGGTCTGTTGTAACCGTGAAGTGAGGGACGGGGTCTGTTGAACCCGTGAGGTGCGGGACGGGGTCTGTTGTACCAGTGAGGTGCGGGACGGGGTCAGTTGTAACAGTGAGGTGCGGGACGGGGTCTGTTGTACCCATGAGGTGTGGGATGGGGTCTGTTGTACCCGTGAGGTGTGGGACGGGGCTATTGTACCCTTGTTGTACCCGAGAGGTGAGGTGCGGGACAGGGTCAGTTGTACCAGTGAGGTGCAGGACGGGGTCTGTTGTACCCATGAGGTGTGGGATGGGGTCTGTTGTACCCGTGAGGTGTGGGACGGGGTCTGTTGTACCTGTGAGGTGTGGGACGGGGTCTGTTGTACTCGTGAGGTGTGGGACGGGGTCTGTTGTACCAGTGAGGTGTGGGACGGGGTCTATTGTACCCGTGAGGTGAGAGACAGGTTTGTTGTACCCGAGAGGTGAGGTGCGGGACAAGGTCAGTTGTACCAGTGAGGTGCAGGACGGGGTCTGTTGTACCCGTGAGGTGTGGGATGGGGTCTGTTGTACCCGTGAGGTGTGGGACGGGGTCTGTTGTACCTGTGAGGTGTGGGACGGGGTCTGTTGTACTCGTGGGGTGTGGGACGGGGTCAGTTGTACCCGAGAGGTGAGGTGCGGGACGGGGTTTGTTGTAACCGAGAGGTGAGGTGAGGTGCGGGACGGGATCAGTTGTACCAGTGAGGTGTGGGACGGGGTCTGTTGTACTCGTGAGGTGTGGGACGGGGTCTGTTGTACCCGTGAGGTGAGGGACGGGGTTTGTTGTACCCGAGAGGTGAGGTGTGGGACGGGGTCTTTTGTACCTGTGAGATGTGGGACGGGTCTGTTGTACCTGTGAGATGTGGGACAGGTCTGTTGTACCAGTGAGGTCTGTTGTACCAGTGAGTTTTCGGACGGGGTCAGTTGTACCTGTGAGGTGCGGGACAGGGCCAGTTGTACCTGTGAGGTGTGGGACTGGATCTTGTCCACATCCTGCTCGGTTTCGGTCTTGTCGCTCAGGAGTCCCTGCACCTGGTACTCGAGCACGTAGCTGTCGATGAAGCGCTCCAACTCCTCGATCTCCTGCGAGCGAGTGCTTCCCGCCTCTGACGACGCTGATGCTACCGATGAGCTCTCCATGGCAACCAGCCCACAGTGGAGGGAGGGGGAGCTGTGGGTGGGGCAAAAAAAAAGGAAATTGTTAGTTATCTGAATAATATGTGAATTGACATATCAAATGGACAATATAAATTATTATAATATACTTATGTTAATTCACAATTACTTTTATTATATTAAGTCAAGCAACATTAAGCAAAACATTGACATTTTATTTTTATGACATTAAAATGTATGACAGCTGTTAATGTTACGATAAGCATTTTAAAATGTAATAATATTTTTTAATGAAAATCGTTCTGAAGTAATCAAAACTTTTAAACACAAGATGAAATCACAAACTTCCCAACATGTCCAGCAGCCTCAGAGAATAAACATATTGCTGGTTGACAGGCAGGACTGTGAGAAGTCATTGGCTGCTCATGCTTCAGTCAGTGCAGATCAGTGCCATCGACCCCCGACTGAGACTCACTCAGACTGTGAGTGCTCAACCACAGCTCAGCCGTAGTTCAGCCACATCACCAGTCAAAAGCCCAATTTATGCTTCTGCGTCGAACTTACGCCGTAGGCTGTGCGTAGCGCGCGTACCCTCCGGCGTACCCTGACGTGCACCTCTCCAAAAATGTAACAACGCGTCTATTCTACGCCGACGCAAGCGCTGTGATTGGTCTGCTCAAACCGCTTCCTCGGGTTTCACATGCTCCCTCTGCGTGCGTCAACGCAGACAACGACGCAGAAGTATAAATTAAAACCAAAGCGTAGGCTACGGCGTAGAGGCTCCGGCGTAGGTCCGACGCAGAAGTATAAATCAGCCTTAACTCATCAAGTCCTGTCCGCTTCTGCTCTACCAGTCCATCTGTTTCTCCTCTCATCTTTCACCCTTAATCTGTTTCTGGTCTCACTTTCTTTACTCTTATACTATTATATTATTATATACGAACACCTAACGAAAAAAAATCAGATATAGCAAGGCAGGCACGGATCCTAAGAAAAAAGAACAAAATACAAGCTACCTGGACAAGGAATTGCAAGGTATGGATTAAGTTGAATGGATCACCCGAGGAAGCAAGCAATATTATGGTAAGAGAACTCATGAATTGGATAAATATAAACAACGGAAATGTTATGGAACTGCTGGAAATGGTGATGAATGGAACATACAGTCAATGGACACGTACACCTGAACAAAATAAATAAAACCTTTGAACTTTGTATGAATTATGAAAGCCTAGAACTGAGAACATTTAACTATACTGAGCATAAATTACAGGGAATGGAGAGCAAAATTGATCCTGAGAATAACTTTTTCCACAATATACAGTACAAATAAATTGTGAATACTATACTGATGAACAATTCAATGTTAAGGTTAAAATGGAGCAGTATCCAGAATACATTTTAACAGTAGGCGTTTAAATTCAAACTTCTCATAAATTAAACAGTGTTTACAACAAATTAAAACAAAAAAATGACAGTTATAGCAATCTCTGAGACTTGGCTCATTGATGATCAAGGTGTGAAGTACGAAATAGAAGGATATGAGATGTTCTTTGTGAACAGAAGGGAAAAAAAGGAAGGGGAGTTTCTCTGTACATTGACTAACTAGAGGAGCAGAGTTGTGGAAAATATGTCGTTTGTTAAAAACAAAGTTATGGAGTGTGTTACTGTAGAAATCGAGATAGAGAGAGCAAAAAATATAATTATAAGCTGTGTACTCCAGGTTCTTGTATTGAAATGTTTAGAGAATCATTAGTGGGGTTGTATGACAGTATAAATAATAAGAAAATATCTGAATAAGAATGAAATATCTAACGCAATAGAAAATAAACAATACACAGTTGGGGTATTTTTAGATCTTAGAAAAGCATTTGATACTGTCGACCATGACATCTTACTAGAGAAACTGAAAAAATACGTAGTGAGAGGGGTAGCTCACTCTTGGATAAGTAATTACTTAGAGAAAAGGTATAAATATGTTCAAATAGATAATTGCAAGTCACAATTGGTGCAGGTAACATGTGGGGATCCTCAAGGCTCTGTGTTGGGCCCATTGCTTTTTCGGTTGTATATTAATGATATATGTGAGGTTTCCAAAGTATTAAATCGGATATTATTTGCGGATGATATAAACTTATTTTGTTATGGTGACAATCTGAAACAACTTTTGGATACAATGGGAAAAGACATGGTACTGCTAATAAATTGGTTTGATTTTAATAAACTAACATTAAATATAAGTAAAACAAAATTTATTGTATTTGGTAATGATTTATCGAACACAATAGGTAAATTAATGGTCGAAATAGAAAGGGTGTCAGCTATTAAATTTCTTAGAGTGATTGTAGACAATAACTTAAATTGGAAGCCTTATATATCTTATATTAAGAACAAGATCTCAAAGTCAATTGCAATATTATATAAAGTAAAATATCTCTTAAAGGAAAAATCATTATATACTTTGTATTGTTCCCTTGTGTTTCCATACATTATTTATTGTGTGGAAGTATGGGGAAATGCATACAAAACAAACACCAATCCAATATTTATGCTTCAAAAGAGAGCCATGCGAATAGTAAAGAAAACCAGCTATAGGGAGCCAACAAGCTCAATTTTCATTGAATAAAAGGCTCTAAAGTTTAAAGAATTAGTAGATCTGAAAACATTACAATTCATGTACAAAGCAAAAAACCATCAATTGCCAGAAAGTATCAGTGGGTTGTTCACAGAAAGAGAATGCAAACATGACTTAAGGGGAATTTGTATATTCAAAAAGAACCATGTGAGGACCAATGCAAAATACCATTGTGTTTCAGTTAAAGGTGTAAATCTATGGAACAGTTGTCATGAGGAACTAAAAATATGTGGGACACTTAGTAAGTTAAAGAGACTATTTAGCAATAATGCAATTAAACTATATGAAACTATTTAAAGAGTGATAAATGAACAAGCTGTTTTTGGTGTATTTTGGATTGTGCAACTGTATTGCATAGGAAATACTGTTTTGTATTCTGCTTAGATTTGTTTGTCAACATTATAATGATGTAAGACAATAACTATTTTTTATTTTATTTTTATTTTATTAAAATATGAGATGTTATTTAAAAAAAAGGGGGTAGGCATTATAAGCAAGAGCTTCAGCCTACACCTGTTTCAGACTGCTGTAAATATGCTGCTGTTTGTCAGCTTAACTGTGTTGAAACTAGGTTTTCTTTCTATCTGTCTGAAATAAACTAAACTAAATTATTATATATTACTATATACAGTCAAAAAGATTGGGGTCAGTTAGACTTTTTACTTTTTGAAAGAAATTAATACTTTTATTCATAAAGGATGCATTAAACTGATCAAAAGTAACAGTATAGACACAATGTTACAAAAAATGTATAAAGACAATGTCATAAAAGATTTATATTTCAAATGAATGCCGTTCTTTAGAGCTTTCTATCACGTGGAGAAAAAAGTATCAGTTTCCACACAAATATGAAGCTGCACAACTGTTTTCAACATTGATAATAATCAAATATTTCTTGAGCAACAAATCATCATATTAGAATGATTTCTGAAGGATCATGTGACACTGAAGAATGGAGTAATGGTGCTAAAAATTCAGCTTTGATCACAGGAATATATTAATTTTACATGTATATTAATGTTAAATTATAATATTTCACAAGATTATTGTTTCATGGTGTTTTTGATCAAATAAATGCAGCCATGTATATATATATATATATATATATATATATATATATATATGGCTGCATTCATTTGACTAATACACACTAAATATAAAAATATATAGTAATTGATATTTAATTTTAATCAAAAGCAACATTTTTAGCAAAAAACATACCTTTAAAAAATAAATAAATGATTTTTTGTCTTTATTATGATAGGACAGTATAGAGTGGACAGGAAAGGTCCGCGAGCTGGGACTCGAACAGGTTGCCTGAAGCGCACCGGCGCTACATGTCGGCGTGGTGCCCACAAGGCCATAGGCACCACCAGCAAAAAATTTACTTAAGCAAAAAATAACATCTTTCCTCATTTAATTGTTCTTGCATAATTCAAATGAAAAAGTAACATTTCTCTTTCACAGCTTTAAAAATAAACTGATGAAATCAGTGGAGACACTGGATTATGTTCTGGTTAAAGTAACTTAATATTAGTAAAGTGAATATAATTTTTTACTTTGATAAGTAATTAGGCAAAAGTATTCAGTAACAGTAGTTCTCAGGTAAAGTTTAAATTCCCCCCCAAAAAGGCTCAATTACAGTACCAAGTAACTAAAGTAGCAAAAGTACAATTACTCAAGTGCTCCTCCATTGGGCTTTGCATGACTTAACCATCGCTCTGGGTCAGCGAGATGATTTGCCCCGCTTACGGCCAGGTGAGAGAGAGGGTTTAATCTGGTCTTAAGTCACTACTTGAATATTGGCCAAGCAAAGAGGATTTACAACTGGAGCAGCACCATCTTACACTACACATTCAGAATAACACACACTCGAGATCTGCACATATTTAAGATGATTTACTCTGTTTAAGCTACTGTTCTTTGTACCACCCGTGATCTGTCAATTGATCCTTTGTTTAAAAATTCATCATGGTGCCAAACATAGAACACTAAAGCAACGGCAACCAGAGATCTGACATATCAAATAAATCTTGATATTAATCAGCCTTATTCAATTTACAATATTGAATCTATATTTTAATCAGAAAGTCTAATTATAACCAAACAGATAAGAAATGTTTAAAACAACAAAAAATCTAGTTAAAATAATGAGGCATTTCTCGCTCATTCATTGCATAATATATATATATATATATAGCAATATATTAGTCTTGGCAGCTAATAAAAAAAAATTATCAGTTCACCACTAGAAATCACAAAGAAAATTGCAAAAAAAAATGTACAAACTAATCTGATTATACAAAATATATGGTACAAATTATTTCTCGCACATAAATCAAACTCAAAATGAAACATACGGTTAAATTCCTCCAATGAAACATTGAATTTTAATTTTAAGACTGATGCAGTACAATGCACTGATGCATTTTTACACTTCCAGCAGAAAAATCTTTACAAATTGCACAGAAAATACCTCATGTAGCCAACTACTTAGAAAATCTGTTATCCTTATCCATGCACAATACATAATGATAGTAATAGCATATGATCTGATCTGAGGATTCTTTCTTTATTCTCTGTATTATAGAACGCAGTTGATATATTGGCATTTGGCTGATCTTTCAGATTTCAGAGTGACAAACCAGTGGTTCAGATCATTTGTTTCTCTGTTCATAATGGTCAGAACTCTACCATAAAAACACAGTTCTAATACACGGATACTACAGTTAAAAAAATGTGGGGTCTATCAGTTTTTTAAGAAATGTATACTTTTATTTAACAAAGATGCATTAAAATTGCCAAGTCAAATAGCTATATGTTGTTCTTTTGAACTTTCTTTTCAAAGAATCCTAAAGAAAAAAATTAAAATAAAAATAAATCACGGTTTCCACAAAAAATATTCCGCATCACAACTGTTTTCAACATTGATAATAATCAGAAATATTTATTGAGAGACAAATCATCATATTAGAATGATTTCTAAAGGATCATGTGACTCTGAATTTTCAGCATCATTACTCCAGTCTTCAGTTTACAATATTTTCAAAAAACAAACAGTTATTTTGATATCTTACAATATTACTGTTTTTTTATTAAATAAATGCAGCTTTGGTGATCACAAGAGGCTTCTTTCAAAAGAACCATACTTATAGGGTACTGTTTGTTACTGTTCCACATCAGACATTTTAGATAATGTAGGGTGTGTGTGTGTGTGTGTGTGTGTGTGTGTGTGTGTGTGTGTGTGTGTGTGTGTGTGTGTGTGTGTGTGTGTGTGTGTGTGTGTGTGTGTGTGTGTGTAAACAAACAAGAGAGACATTGACAGACGATCATGGTGAAGTCAGTAGAGGTCATGGATCTCGAATCCGACTAGCCTCATTAAAGCTGTCCATCTGAATCTACTGACAATGAAAGTTCTCACACTTCTAATCCTTTTTATCTGATGTGGTGATCTCTTTCTGTGTTTTCTCCTCAGCTGTCGTCTTCAGCTCAAGTGTGTATCAAGTCTTACTGTCATATTAGACTGAACAGCTGATGTCAACGCAGGCGGCCAATCTCTCTCTCTCTCTCACACACACACACACACACACACACACACACACACACACACACACACACACACACACACACACACACACACACACACACACACACACACACACACACACACACACACACACACACACACACACACACACACACACACACACTCCTTTTGTTTTACTGAGTTGACATAATTCCTAATAAAACAGGAAGTTTTGCATCGCCCTTTACCAGGATTTACTTGCTAGTCTGTGGTTTTGGGGGAGGGCCATTATCAGTCTAGACTCTAGAAATCATTTGATTGGACAAAAATCTGTATAGTGAGGATGAGTCATCAATATTTTGCTCAATTTTCCTAAAAGAAAAAACAAAACAAAATAAAATCTGCACACACAAAAAAGTAGCTTACATTCCCAGGAAGTGCATGAACAGTTAAATTGTATGATGCAATGCAAGTTATTTTAGATAAAGCCAAACGTATAAATGTAGATGTAAATGCATATGACCTGAAACTTCACAGACAGCTTAAATCCATAAATTCCAATTCTGATTTCATGGGGTCTGTAGACATCAGTTATTAGCATTTACTAAGATCCTTATACAGGTCAGGTGCCAAGCAGAAGACATTACATTTCCATAAATCAATGTTTAGGCTACATGGCGCAAACTACAACCACGGGAATTATTTCAAAACTAGTTCCACCTCAAATAGAAGATTTAGACACTTTACAGCTCAAATTTAGTCTGAATACCTTTTTTTTTAAAGTCATAAAACCAAAACTGACAGTTCTTGTTTTTTTTTTATGGAATATTGCAGTATATATTATAAATGATTTATCCGTGCACATTATTTTTTTAATTCATGTGCCTTGTAATCTTGAATCAATATAACTTCCTCTCCCTCTCTTCTTTTCTCTGATGATGTGTTTACTGGCGTGAGGGTGGGACCACCTGTCAATCACATTAAATCCACCAATAGCAAACCACAACCATCCAATCAACTCCCTATAGACAAAATCAAGCTCCTCCCTACATTTGTTCTTGTTCCAGAAGCGTTTCACTTTGACGAATGTCCGTTTCATGCCGACTTTAAACCATACAGTTTTCAAACTATTTATACAAGAGTAAATGTCTTTAAAATAAATAATAATGATAATAATAATAAAATGATAATTAATAAATGTCTTTTCAGTTAATTTATACAAATGCACAATGGGATGAGATGAAAATATCAATGTCATTTGGCTCAAAATCAAAAATATTTTAGATATGTTGGAAATAACACAAAAAAATAGGCTTTAATCTAATGAGGTGAATATACTGGAAGAAAGTCTAAAAATGGAAAAAAAATCAGTTTAGCCAGAAATAAGATGAATTCTGCACTCATTAGTTTTTTCCATTAGCTTGTCACATAATGGTGCTTGTCACAATGAATATGTGTCATTTCACACAGAATTTCATCCCTCTGGATAACATCACGTCAAGTATAAATGAGCAAACGTCTCTGACACGACAGTCACAGCCTCGGGCGCTCAGACACTCTGTGTGCTAATGGACGAACAGCACATTCACTGCAACACTTAAACCTGCAAGTGCAACTCATGCTAGAACACACTAAATACAAATAATACAGGACAATTCTGGAACAGACTCCCAAACTCCACAATTAACCTAAAGAAATCATCTAATAGAATTTGCAACGTGACGCATTTCGAAATTAAACAACGTTTTGTGTGAGACACTGCTGTAGAGACTTAATTTGTGGATCCAATTAGGCAGAGATTTTATTAGTTAATATTATTTTCCTCTCGATTGCATCATCAGAAAAGTTGTTTGAGAGGCAGGAAGAGTTAATACACATATAAAACCATTTTCTTCAAAATAACTTCTAGGATGCTAATTTTTAAAGGTTTTTGCGTGTTTTTTGCTGACATTCTTAAATACTACACTGCATAAAATGATTTTTCGAAGTTGTATATAAAGATTATTGGAGTATATTTTACAAGAAAATACAGTAACACTTTACAATAGATAACGTTAGTTAGTTAACTAACTAACTAACTAACTAACAATGAGCAATAGTATCATCTTTACTAATGTTATTTAATAGAAATACAACTTTTCATTGTTAGTTCATGTTTTTAAATCATTTCAACAGATGCAACTTTTGATTTTAATAACACATTAGTAAATCTTAAAAATAACATTGATCTAATAGAATCATTCTAATTGATCTAATTACTAAGATTTATCAAACTATTTTCATTGTTAGTTCATGAAAACTAATGTTAACGGATTAAATCTAATTGTAAAGTGACCCGAAAATATATTTCAGTTGTTCTATTTATTTCACATTTAATTAAATGTGTTACTTGCCGTTTCTTTGTAATTAGTTGTGAAATTTAGCAATTTCTGATTGAAAACTGAGGGGGAAAAAAAAAGGTTTTACTCTGAAGCAGTGTAGGGCAACCAGGAAGTAGGAATACTTACTAATGACCAACCACTGCACTATCTAGTGCTACGCAGCATTACAGTTGCTTTAAGTGTGAATGGGGCTTAAAAAATCACATAGCCAAGTGTCATGTTGTTTCATAACTTCCATCTCCATCTAAGCACAAACAATGACAACAGCACAGCTACACTAACAGAAAGAAAGAAACACAACAGTGCAATTCATGTGTGTGTTCAGTTCCCACTAAAATACTTCCTTCTTCCAGCACTGCAGTAAAATCTGTCTGTCTGACCGATGGTGTCTGTCTCACAGCCTCAGGGTGATAACAAATGATCAAGAGGACGAGGAGAAGAAATCAAACAGTAACCTGAGAAATCACAAAAAAAGCGACTTCACATTTTATTTCCAATTCCCATTTCATTTGATTATTATGCATTAATTTCATCCAAAATAAAACAGTAATTGTCACATACTGGCTTGATTTGATCAATAAAAAAAAAAACAGCAGCATGAAACGTTAACACAAAACACATAACTGAAGAGAGCCTCAGTTATAAATGCACAGGATGATAAGAGGCGAAATGAAGGACAGGTGATCGTGATTAATTGACGTGACTAAACCATAGTGGACGTTATCGAGTGAACGCATTCAAACTCACAATGCACTGCAATAAAGGGTGTACAACTGATGCACGCTTAATGACTAGAGAATACCTATACATTATACACACCCCACTGTCACCATCACGCCAAATTAATTCCCGTGTCTGATAAGATAATCCATCCATCCATCCCTGGTCCAATGTGGCTCCAGCGTAATATCAAACAGGTATAAATTTGTTTATGATTTGATTATTCAATTATTTAATTAAGGTTTTATACATGCTAGTTTCCATGGCAGAGTTCAAGATAAAGCTTTTCATTACTGCTGGATCTGACAGTTTTCTCAGTTTCAAATGATTATTAAACAAAATACAAACTATGCAAAGGCGTCAGCCCTTCCAGCTCACTCAGTGTCTGAATTCACTCACTCGTTTTCATTCATCCATCAAGGGGACTATATTAGTGAAGTAATGTAGGGAACAGTGAATGAGGGTAGGGGGAGATTTTGAACACAGCCATGGAATCTAACAAGATTATAACAGAGAAAAGGGAACCAGGAACTAAACCTCATGAACTGAACACAGGCACATCAAGACAATAGAACATCAAATAAGAGTCCTTGAAAACAGAGACATAGGGAATCATGACAATAATAGTCTGAAATATTATTGCTATTTAAAATATGTTAAAATGTTTAAAATAAGTTAAAATACTGTTTTCTATGTTAAAATGTAATTTATTCCTGTGATCAAAGCTGAATTTTCAGCATCATTACTCCAGTCTTCAGTGTCACATGATCCTTCAGAAATCATTCTAATATGATGATTTGCTGCTCAACAAACATTTATTATTATTATTAATGTTGAAAAAAGTTGTGCTGCTTCATATTTTTGTGGAAACCATATATTTTAAAGGATTCTTTCTTGATAAGTTCAAAAGAACAGCATTTATTTGAAATAGAAATCTCTTTAAATATTATAAATGTCTTTACTGTCACTAATTATTTTAATACGTCTTTGTTGAATAAAAGTATTCATTTCTTTCAAAAGAAAAGCAGAGAGAGAGAGACGGTGTAGTGTGTGTGTGTGTGTCTGCTCTTTGTCGTCTGGTGCAGTAGAGTGTAAAATCCTCCACGTGTGTTACGCTCACAACAGCTGTTTGAACAAAGAGCTCACAGACACGCCCCACACACTCGCACACACACACACACACACACACACACACACACACACACACACACACACACACACACACACAGCCATCATCATGATGGATCACTGACTTTACTTTCCTCACGTTCCATCAGTGCATGTCATTCCAGAGAGAATCATGTTTGTTTTCATAATCATTCACCAAAAATCTCTCTGAAATGACTTTTCTGCATAATAAATAACATCCAATTTTCACAATCCAATTAAAGCCCAATAAATAAGAATAATATTCACTTTCACCTATGACATGTTACATTATGCTGTTTCACGTTGTCTGTAATGTGTGAGAACACATCTAGGGCTTCTTCAATTATAACTGTGGTTTATGATTAAAAGGTCATAGACACAAACACACACACACAGTCAAGTGAGCAAACGTGTGGACGTGCACACACACACACACACACACACACACACACACACACACACACACACACACACACACACACACACACACACACACACACACACACACACACACACACACACACACACACACACACACACTCTCTGACGGGAAGTTCAAAGTCTCCAGTACACTTTGCCCTGCTGCAGTAAAGAAATATTCAGCGTTTACTATCAGACTGTAATAACTGAACGAACACTCTTTCAGACTTCATCATAGTCCCGGATTGACACACACATGCAAATGTGCTCAAGAGAAAGAACATTACTTCACAAACTAGATAATATATAACTATAACTAACTATATTTATATATATATATATATATATATATATATATATATATATATATATATATATATACAGATAGCGGCCTAACTTCAATCATTCACAGCATTTCACCTGTCTGCCTGTCTGTGATGCGATTTGGCCAAAATTAAAGCAGCAAGGCATATCATCTTCACTAAAAAGGCAATCTCAAATATTCTGATATTTACTATACATCATTCCAAATTTGAGGTCAGTAAGTTCAGCAATAATGCATTAAATTGATAAAAAATGACAGTTAAGACATTTATAATGTAACAAAAGATTTCTATTTCAAATAAATGCTGTTATTTTAATTCAATTCATCAAAAAAATCTGCATAAAATGTATCAAGTTTTTCACAAAAATATGAAGCAGCACAACAACATATTTTCAACATTGATAATAATCAGAAAAGTTTCTTGAGAATCAAATCCACATATCAGATTGATTACTCATGTGAAGGATCATGTGACACTGACGACTGGAGTAATGATACTGAAAATTCAGCTTTGACCACAGGACATAGTAACATATCACAATATTGCCATTTTTACTGTTTTTACTTTTGCGGTAAATAAATGCGGTATTGGTGAGCAGAGGAGACTTCTTTCAAAAACATTCAAAAATCTTTTGAAAACCTCAAACTTTTGAAAAGCAGTATAAGTGCTAAAAGTAATCCGATTACAAAATGCCATGTTTCACATAATGTTGATTGTGTATAACTTTGTATTAATATGCTGCCTTAGAAGACAGTTGGAGCTAAGAAGGAGAGCTCACTCACTAGTCACTCTGAATGTGGAACACATGTGCACATTATTCTCTTTGGGTTCAATGTCAATCTGACATCATATTAGCATGTCTGCTACATGCTAACCTGCTCACTCTGTGTTCAGCCTCCTCCTCTGGTCATAATCTGATGTCTGACACGCGAGGTGCTGTTGTTTGTTAAATATCATCACATTCCTGACCTTCACTGTGATGGATATCAGGATCTACTGCAGACAGTGTTGAAACCTGGAGCCCTTAAACCAAACAACAATCAATCCCATCAGCAAAGTCAACACAATCTCATTCTGTTTGAAAACCAATTTAACTCACAAACACTTGAGGAATGTGTGTGAAGCATGCGAGTTTCTCTAGATATGAGTTGACGATATTTAACAGAAAGACAAAGCATTCACCATTTGTACATGAGATACTACATTATTTTGAACAAGGAAATATGATTATCACAATTAAAAAAAGTCAGACAATATTGTAAACTGGGGTCTGTGGGTCTGTGTCCACAAAATTATTAAGCAGTGCAAAGTACATAAAAAAATATATTCAAACTTATTTAAATCGTATAATAATAGTTTACAATATATATATTATTTATCGGCATATTTGTGACGGATCGACTGCCTCTCCCTAGTAATCAGCGACGCCGCCACCCCGTCCCTTAAAGTTGGATATGAGAAAGTATTTTAACATCACACACTTCAGCTTTAAACAGTTTACTTTAATCTAAAGATTGAACCCACACTCATCAACAAGCAACTGATCAGCATTTTAATAACAGAGGTTTTAAACTGCTTGTATTGCAGGTTTGGGGTCGTTCTAAGTATGAGTGTGTGTTCCAGATCTCCTGACATCACAAAGGCTAGAGGTGTGATTGACAGCCATGATGATGTCAGCTGGATGTCAAGACAACACCTTTCAGTCACATCATCACCAGGATGTCAGTCAGCAGGCTGTGTGTGTGTGTGTGTGTGTGTGTGAGTGTGTCTGCTACTGTTCTCATCCAATTATTATCACAAAACACATACGGATCAATTATGTCTGATCAATGGCCTGACTTATTGTTCAAAAGCTGTACACACAGAAATACTGCTTAAAGTCTGCCCATCTGGCTTACATAACCAGGTTTTCGGTGGTGGGTACGGATGCACAATGAAAGTTATAATGTTATTCTATGTGTTAGTTTGTCTGTATGAGACTAGAAAGTAAGCTAGATCAACATTAGAATAACATAAGATCATATTCTAACATTTAATCATGTTGAACTATATACTGTAACATTGATTAGTTTTATGTACAATACATTTGCTCACCTGTCTAATAAAGTACATGCACAGATTACAATTTTCTAGGCTTATTACCGAATTTTCATTGAGTTTGACCTGCCGATACCAATTTTAGCCGATTCCGATTCAATTTTTTCTAACCACTTTACAGAACACACAAATATTTATTTTCTCTCTTTTCTTCAGAAGAACATTTTACATTTTGCATAGACCATTTTTTGAACAGTAATTGCTATAAAATAGAACTATATAAATTATTCCTGGTGTGGGAAATTCACACACATCTAAAGTGCAGTCTTATGGAAGAACCATTTCCTTCTTTTCTCATCCAGTATCCAACGAAAAAAATGTGTTCAATTCAAAAAGAAAATTGAAAAGTTCTTGTTAAAACACACCACACATGCAAATTCGGTGCATTTTGGGCACTTTTCGTGTGAAATATTTATTTTGTCCATCAAAGCGTGCTTTCACTTTAATTGAGCACGAGCAGTGCAGCAAAAATAGACTCTGCGCCGAAACCCGTGCTTCACAGTTGCTCACGCGTTGCTCCTGCTCCCGGAATGCACTCATTAAACATGCACGCCGAAACAAATACGCGCTGCTCACGCTTGCGGTGTGAAACGGCCGTAATTCACAAGATTTCCTACATGCGAGTTCCGTGTGCACGTGTGATGCTGATGTTGCGCGATGTTAACCATGCGGCGCCAGAGTGCATTTGACCGACATAAAATCGGCATATGTCAGACTGACCGGCCGGTCGCCGGTCATGGCCGATCACGTGAAAATCGCCCAATTCCGGTCACCAGCCGATCAATCGGTGCATCTCTACATGCAAGAACTCTGTCAAGTCAAAGTTAATCGCGGACGTGGTGCTCTCAACATCTCGAAAACATCGGCATCAGCGTGGCGCTGATATTGATCCTCGTTTTAGTTCTCCTTTTGTCCCAAAGTCTGCTTGCCATGGTCCATAATGTTTGAACAAAACAACAACACCGTGAGCGTGCTGCTAGAAGTAATGCTGTTGTCCATGTCTGTCGCCATGGTTGCTATTGCAGTATGAGCGGAAACCAGGGATAACGCGGATAGGGAGTCCGGGACGAGCCATTATTTAAAATTGGAATTTCTCTGAAATTAAAAATCTTTGGGAACTTTTGGCATATTGTAAGTACACAAATGCAAGAAATATATCACACTGTGCAAGTGATTTTTGGATATTTTTTTTGAAAAATCTTACATAATTGTAGCTTTAATCAAAATAAAACCAAAATATAGCTTAGTGCGATTATCAAATCACAAAGCATTATGCAATATAAATAAAAAATATATATGCACTATGTCAGGGCTATTCAATTAGCTTCATTCGAGGGCCGGATTATTAAATCAAAAAGTTGAGGTGGGCCGATGGGTTTAGCTTATTTATTGAAACATAACAGTATCAATAAGTAAGCTAAAGTAAACATAAAAGTATTGTAGGCTATTTACTTGGAAATGTGGTAGCCAACAGTATGCAGATTTATCAGACCATAATAAATAACTTATTTACAGCTATGTACAAATATATGAATTATACAAGATCATATATTCTATTGGTTAGAATTATTTTATTAATAATTATTATAGGCTTAAATCAAAATATTCTGACAGTGAGACTTCGTAACCATAGGTAAAACCATGCATGGCGACTCACTCACTACCACTGTATAAAAAAATGCCTAAACAGGTAAAAACTATACACACAATTAATTATATATTTCTCTAGCCCCCTAATAAATCTAATGCAATATAAATGTCTGACTATAACATAGTATTCAATATAAATATTCCACATTTCTCCCCAAACCATGGTAAATTACTACAGTACATTCATGGTAAATGTTTGTAAGGGTGGTGATTAGGGATTTAGTCTTCTAACTTCGTTCATGGCACAATGTTTCTGCTATTTACCTCATCAGTCGTGTCGGGAATGTTGAGGCTGTTTCATCCGATTTAAAACTAGTTAAAATCATTGAGTGATTTGTGGTTTGTAACAGAGAGATGTGTCAGACTGAAACGCTTCTCACTGGATGTCGCAAAAATGTATAATAATAGTGTCCGGGACTGGGAGTAAACGCAACTCCTTTGAGCTTGCGTTCCGTTATCCACTGGGCCGTGCTGCATAGTTCAAAGTAAACTAGTGAAACAACGGAAAACAGCGCTATTTGTTCTTACTGACCGAGAAACAGCTTCAGATAATTCAGTGACAGAACGGTCCGAATGAATCCGAATAGTTTCAGACCGTTATGCAAGTGCGTTTGGCCAATTCATGGAAAGGAAATAATCGAACCAAATGATTAAACCAGGAATGATTGATATCACTGGTTCAGTCGACAGAAATATGGGACACACACATAATAACTGCTGAAATATTCGGACTGAAAAAAGTGTTTCTCAGGTCAATCGGAACGCTCATGGTACACACACAGTGCGTATAGCTACAGCTGCAGGCGCCACTGCGGTCTCGCACATATCTAACCAAATTTAGTCGCACCACCAGTAAAAGAAGAGGAGGGAGGTTGGGGTGGCCTCGGGCAATATGGAGATGATTGGCGGGCCGGACTTGGAAGCGCGGAATGAACTGTGTTCATTTAAGCCTGGAACACACCAAGCCGACGGTCGGCTGTCGGGCAGTTGTTGTGCGTCAGCCGACTAAGTTTTCTCAGTGTGTTCCGCACCATCGGCTGAAATTGGTCCTCGTCGGCTTTGTTTCGGCCGATTCAACATGTATGAAGATTTCCATCAAGATGTGAGATACAGTGGCATTGAATAAGGCCCCATCCACACTACTGCGTTTTCGTTTAAAAACGGAGAATTAAAACGAAAACGATCTCCGTCCACACCAGCGTTTTAGCTGCGTATTAGAATTGATCTCCGTCCACATTAAAACGACTGAAAACTCGGATCACGTGACCATTCTCCAACACTGTGCATGCGCGTGCCGGTGTAAACAGGAAACGGATGGACTATTCCTCAGATTTGATGAGGAAGCAAGTAACGTTAGCTACCTCTGCAATGATTAGAAAATGTCGAAGACCAGAGATTTCTTTTCATGGACCGCCGCTGCACACGGGAATTGTCATAGATCGCTCGAATAATAGTTTGCCTCCGGCGCATGTAGGCAGTTATAGCATTGTAAAATGCAGAATTTGCTTGCACAACAGCTGCTAACAAAGACATCAAAGTCAGTAACGCTTGTAATTCGTTATCCATGTTGCACTCACTAACATCAACTACGTAGTCCAGGATGTTTTTGTTTGTTTTCTTCCGGTGACGGGACATGTGATGGGTGGCTGACGAATCAGGGAAGGATACGTCATGGGTGATGACACCCAATCATAGAGCCGAGCGTGACCTTCTACGTCATCGTTTCTAAACTCCTCCGTTTTGTCCCGTCTACACTAAAACGCCCTCCGGAGATTCAAAACGAAAAACGGAGCTGCAGCGTTTCTAAACTTCTCCGTTTTGGGTCTTCGTTTTTCCCGTTTTAGTGTGGACGGGAGGTGCAAACGTAGCAAAAGGTCTCCGTTTTTAAACGAAAACGCAGTAGTGTGGACGGGGCCTAAGGCCTCAGAAACACTGATCTGTAGATATGAGCATAGACATTAAATCTGATCTTTGAAGTGTGATTGGTTGTGGGTGTAAAATATTCTTCTTGGATTGTTTTCTGAGTGAAAGTTTGGTATTGTTCTAGCTGAGGTTTTGTTCTAGAACAGAACAATGGATCTATTGTTTCTCCGGTGAGCTTCAGTTGTATGCCACTATTATTTCCACCAATAAATCCCTTTCCCGGGGCCACCTAAGCCTCCATTCTTACCTTTCCGAAATCTAAAAATACCACAATTTAATCATACTCAAAAAGTACCGTAACGAATATATTTGTAATTGGTTGAATCGGAACACATTGGTTGAATCGGAAAACATTGGTTGAATCGGAACACATTGGTTGAATCGGAACACATTGAAACATGTTGAATCGGAACACATTGAAACATGTTGAATCGGAACACATTGAAACATGTTGTATCGGAACACATTGAAACATGTTGAATCGGTGTCGGGCCGTCAGTGAAAGAGGGAACTCTGATTGGCTGTTCAGCTTAGTGAATGAGTCAGTGCACGAGAATAATAGCAAAACGGCGAGCAAAGAAGTCAAAACGCTACAGATAGAAGGCTGTTCTTATGTTACATCATCTTACCTAAGTGTTCCTTGGCAAATATTTCAATATTAACATTAGCGGAGTGGAATAAAGAAAGTGTTTAGCAGGATTGATATTCAAAACGGTAAGCACACACTGCTTTGTTTAAGGTATGTGTATCTACAGCGTCAGTTTCCCTTTTTGAATGACGAATATAGACACATATATCTGCAGAAATAGACAGTTGTCTCATTTACACACAGGCGCAGAACGCGCATTCTAGCTAACAGTCGGCAGTAGTTCTCTTGGTGTGTTCAAGTCCAGCTTTTTACCCCAACGCGCTGCGACACACAGTCGGCTTTCATCAGCGCTTGTTTCTCGGCGTCGGTTTGGTGTGTTCCAGGCTTTACACATGATCCAGTGTTTTCAGTGTCTCGGTTCATAGTAAATGCTGATCCACATGAACTTCATCTCTGCATCTGCTCTGTGCTTGAGTCGCTAATAACGTCCATTTGGGAACGTGACACTCACCAAACATCTTACCATACTTGTAATAAAAAGTCAACCAGAGGTGGAAAGTAACCAATTACAAATATATTCGTTAAGGTACTTTTTGAGTATGATTAAATTGTGGTATTTTTAGATTTCGGAGAGGTAAGAATGGAGGCTTAGGTGGCCCCGGGAAAGGGATTTATTGGTGGAAATAATAGTGGCGTACAACTGAAGCTCACCGGAGAAACAATAGATCCATTGTTCTGTTCTAGAACAAAACCTCAGCTAGAACAATACCAAACTTTCACTCAGAATACAACAAATAATCACTTGTACATTCTTATTCTACAACATGTAATCGCCTTTAAATTCAAAACAACCCAAGAAGAATATTTTACACCCACAACCAATCACACTTCAAAGATCAGATTTAATGTCTATGCTCATATCTACAGATCAGTGTTTCTGAGGCCTTATTCAATGCCACTGTATCTCACATCTTGATGCAAATCTCCATAAATTGGCCAATACTAGCTGATTAATTGGCCTTGCTAATATATCATTCTATCATAGTACCAAACTAACTGTTAAACTTCTGTTGAACTCAACTCATCATTGAGGCTCCAAACAAAAGCTTTTTAAAACCGATAATGCAAAGCTCTCTGTACTCTATAACCTACAATGAACAACATCCACAACAATGCAACTACAAATGCATTCATTTCTGCTCTCAAGGTTACAGCGGTCAGCTTAACCGTCAGATTGTGTTGCACGTTTCCAGGATGCAAGAGCATTAATACTACAAATGCATGTAGTCATATGCATTTCCAATGAAACAATAAAATATACAGCAAGACTAATGTAGACTTGCAAAGCGGTTTAGTTTGTCATTTAACAATTACCAATCAAGTTAATTTGCTAAATCTTTCCATATAGCAGGACGTACAGAAAAATACCCTTTCTATCAATATGAAGCGATTTAAAATGGCCTTGGAATGAAACAAGCACAATAATATGAGAATATGCTGAACATGCAAGACGACCAGTCTTTTAACTACAGGCCCACAAAACTCAATTACAGACAACAGCACACATACGAATACTGATCCCACACACACACACACACACCAATGTCTCTACCTCTCACACACACTCATGATATGATCTGAATCCCAATGGAATGTGATGAGATCCAGCAGTTCTGATTGGCCGAAGAAGCAGGAAGTGAGCACATTCCACACACATTCCAACTCACACAGCACCACAAACGACCAATGAAAAGCACGGACAGTGTCAGACTGAACCAATCAGAATCTTAGTTCATGATGAGCGCAGCAGGGATTGGATAATCAATAATGGGTGGCTGAAAAACAGCCCTATCAGCACTGTTCTGTGAGACAAACAAAGCCCTTGGCTTTTTTTGTCAAGGAATAGTTTTATACAACAAGGTGGAATGATGTCTATTCTGATGTTAGTGTGTACTATACATAATCCCCCATCATTACTTATTATTATCGGTCAACACTTTTTAGAGTCAAACAATAGCAAACCTAAATATTGATGACCTTAAAATGTCTCTCAATGTCTGAGTAATTTTTTAATGTAAATAAAGGTTTAGAGACAAATGCTCAGAAAGTAACAGAAAGTGTAATGTTAACAATCCAGAGAAATTGAGGACATTTCAGAGCATGATGAGGCATGAAACATGAGCCAGAGAAACAACCATAATAATTCAACTACAGATTCTTCTTATGCAAAGTCACAACATTTACCAAGTTTCAGCAAAAATAACATGCGTTTCTTCCAATAAATATACTGCTCATTTTATTTTATTTATCTCGCGCGGATACATTGTTTTTGTGGATCCCTCATCAGATCTGACAGTCCAGCCATCATGCAGAATTTCATCATCATCATCATCATCATCATCATCATCTGAAAACACACACAAGCACACACCCAAACCTGCCTTACTTTTGTAAACACACTCAGAACAGAATGTGATCACACTGAATCCACTGAGCTGCGAGTCAGACTGCAGCTTCTCACGTCTATACAGTCAAATGGCACTCTTATACTTTAACTTAATGACTTGTTTAACAGTTTTAACGAAGAGTACTGCTCTCAGACTGACATGTGCCTGTATAGACATGCGTTTCTCTCGCTCTCTCTACACACACATACCTCCATATAGGCTACTGACAAATTCACAGTGATTTGGAAGACTGCACATAACCCTTCAAATGCATTTCAACTAATATATACACAGTACATACATATATACCCCAACGATTATAAAGCAAATTCAGAACAATAATCATGACTAGACTTCATATGCTGAATCAGACAGAATCCAGGATCTGATAAATCACTAGCCAGCTGAAGCCCAGAGAATGAATGATCATTATCAGTCATGCTTATGTTCAGACCAGCGCCCAACAACAGCATTAACACACAGGTAAAGTAACATATTTGTAGTTATTTTATTATAACTTAGCATAAATGCAATGGCAAATAATAAAATGTTTAAAATGCATGTTAAGGTTCATTTGTTGCAGTACTGAATCAGCTGCAAAATAGATAGGTTTATATATCGGTCAATAGCTAGAGTAAATGCAGGCCAGCTGCGTGTCACTGAGGATGACGAGGGAAGATCAGGCTTCTTTAACTGCATACACTGCGTGTGTTTGTGGCCTTGCCCGCGTCTGATGTAACCACCGGGGTTCGATACGATATGACACCGGTAATACTGTCCTGAACCGGCCAGCAGGAATACAACAATATCATGATCATGCTGATATTTATAAAGACCGACCCATAACAACCAACAGATCAGTTAATCACTCAACACGAACACATCTGACAGTTCATTCTCCCAAGAACACAACATTTGTGCCTTTATGGATTTAAATTAGTCCCCTATTATGACGTGAGGCTGGCAAAAGAGCCGCAATAAAAACAAAAACACACACATTGAACAAAAGAATCAGAGTCGTCAACAGGTTCAATCTGACATCTGACATCAGCCCATGATCATAGCACCGCTGCCGCCAGATCAAACGGATGCAGTTTATCATCAAGAAGAAGATACAAAGTTGCGGATCACAAAGAGTGTGAAGTGTTACAGTGTATCAGAGACGTTCCATCCGGTCGCGCGTTGTTACTACACTCTGCGCCACAGTAAACACAGTAAAACACCCCAAACCGGCGAGACCTTCACATCTGCGCCCTAAAACACGCAAACACTCACCCGAGATCTGCGGTCGGTGTCCTCCGCGGTTAAACCCGCCCGGTCATGAGTGCTTCCCGTGGACAGAGATGTGTCCTGGAAGGAGAGATTAGCCTGCGTCCCTCTCTCTCTCTCTCACACACACACACGCTCGCGCTCGCAGGGATGAGAATGCAAGAATGTGACGTTTAGTCCGGTTTGCTGACAGGACACGCGCACGTGGCACCAGGGGATTGTGGGAATTTGAGTTCAAGGAGAGTAGTTATTATGGATGAATGGTTGATGATATCTCGTTGAATGGTTGCGATATTATATTCTATTGTATATTTCTCATTATTAACGTTTTGTATTTTATTGTATGTGTGTTGAAGCTTTTAAAAAAATGTTTGTAAAAAGGTCATGCCAATAAAGAACAGTCCTTAATAAAATAAAACAAATAAAATGTATTTATCTATAAATCACCTGTTAATGATATGCTGATAGGCTACCTAATATAAAAAGGAAACAGTTTGTTATTGCCCTTTTAAGTATTAAAAAAATATGCATTGCCGTTTTATGATCAAACAGGCAGCCTAACTAAATAAAAATATTGCAAAAGTACTATGCTGTTTTTTTTTTTTTGTGTGGTGTCACTGTATTCTTTCTCTTACTAAAAAGTAATGTATTGTTTTGATATATACCGTAGTACTGAAATGCATTTACCATTGTATTTACATGTTAATCTAAGGTATTTCCAAGAATACCACAATTTTACCATGGTCAATTATCTCCAAAATCACGAGAGTACTATTGTATTTTCACTTTTTTGTAAGTAATTTGTCAGTTTCCAGTGTATTACAACCTGATACCATGACTAAACCATTGTAACAACACAAAACTAAGGTATTTGTCATACACAGAGGGCATTCAATGGTTTTAAATCGCCTATAAAATCAATTCAGACAATCATCAATCTTTTTCTTTGTTTTCTGATGCCCCCTAGTGGTCATAAATCTCTTCTGACGTACTCAGCTCTCTCACTGTCGCCCTCTTGTGTACAATCAGGAAAATACACATGGTTTTGTAGCACTTGGTAAAATGGAATTTGAGCTATTTATCTGGAAAATATACATCTTTAATTTGAAGAGAAGAAATGACTACACGTGGCACAAATCATATATGAAAATGTTATTTAATGAGTTGTATTGAACTCCATGTGTTGTTGAGAGTTTGTTAGTGCAGTCGCTTGAATTCACAGTGTAACGAGTGAGTAGGCTACGATATAGTTGAACTTACTTTGTTTTTGTGTAATTTTTACCATTGATGGCCCTTTTGTTGTGGTGCCATTTTATGAACTATTATATATTCTGAGAAGATTTTAAAAAGACAACTGCAAAGTCACCTCCCTCTACATGCCAAAAACACATGTTCACACGCACACACACACAATTATCACTTTGTTTGTGAAGGTCATTGCATGTGATGTCCTTCTTCGACACCTTTCAGTCGCTTTGCCATTTTGGCGAGAACTGTTTTCATCAATAACAGCACTGCCAAGCTCAAGTCTTACACACACACACACACACACACACACACACACACACACACACACACACACACACACACACACACACACACACACACACACACACACACACAAACACACACACACGCAAACACTGACACTCAGAAGTCTCCTGAAGTTCCTCACTCTCCAGATGGCAATAACACTTTAGCTGTCGCTGTCAGAGACTAATTAATCTTCCTGGTGTGATCCATCTTCCTGCAGACTGCAGACTCTTCCTCCATCCCCTCTATCACTCCATCTCTCGCCCGCCCTGGACAGCCTGTCACCAACGCAACCCTCGACACACACCGTCCCCCGTTCTGTGAAAGCACCTCAAAGTCTATGATTCCTCCTGAGAGACTCCATTATGCCAAATACCAGACAGTTTTGCTAGTTTAAGTTTGTTACTCTGGTTGTTATTCAGCATTACCTGTTTTCCTCAATGGGAGCTGCTTGACAACACACCTTAATTCGCAACCATAGTTTCTGATTATAAATAAGTAAATGAAACAAAACACAGCAACAGGAGATGAAAGAGATGCAATAGTTGTGTATTATGATTTGACTGCATATGACTGCATGCCATTACTTCCGTCTTCAGTGTCACATGATCCTTCAGAAATCATTCTAATATGCTGAGAAGCTGAGATCTCATGTGGCTCTGAGCCCGACTGTTTTATATCTGCCGTTTCGGTGATTCAACACACTTTATTGTAATAGTCTGTCATTAGATGGGTGAGTCAGGCGGGCGTCATGCCAGGCTGTGTGTGGGAGGTGGGCTCAAGCGGCACAATTTGTTGACTGTTTATTTGTTATGAACCTTTGCATGTGTCCTCGTTCAGCTGGCGACACACAAACACACACATTCCCACACAAAGTGACCGAATGTGTGATCTGGGTCAGTCCTAATTTGGCTTAAATAATGGATAAAATATTAAACAGATTTTGAAGATGCAAATCATATTAGTTTGTTTTAACACAATAAGTGAAGGTTTGAATTTCACTGAATAATTTCACTTCTTGGTTGGAGTGGATTTTTTTGTTCAGCATTATTTATTTTCTATAACCAAAATATTTAAAACAAAACATGTTTCTTAGGAATATTGTTTTAATTGGTGTTTAATTTAATCGTTTTTATAGTGTTCCTAATATAACTTTCCATCATGTTAGTCTTTAGTAAAATCTCTTTAACTAACAAAAGCCAGTATTAGCAATGGATTTGATAGATTCTGTGATGTTTTGTGGAATAACTTTCCATCCTGTTTGGTTACATTACTGAAATCAGGCTGATAATATCAAATCAATGTTCTATACAATAACAAGAAACTGAAAAATATCTTATAAAAAGAAAGAGGATTACCAATACATAAAATACATTTAAAATAAAAGTTGACATCCTCATGTAATTAGCCCTTTTTCCATCCCTTTATAATCTGTTGTCATAGTCTAAAACCAAATTATAATCAATAAACTTGAAGTCTGCTATGCTCTATTATATAAAATCTTAAATTATAACAAAGTGGGTATATGAGTGCGTTTTGAAGGTTACAGAGTTCAAAAGGCTCCACATAATGGAAATGACCCATCCATAAATCTATATTTCTGCATATCACTCAAAACGGCCCCACTATCCAGACACTACAGAAGTGTGTTGATGTAAAGAGTGTTTTTGTCTGTGAAGACTGCGGATCTGTCCAGAGCGAGCGAGCAGAGCCAGTGGAGGGTACTGAAGGCAGTAATTAGCGAGGGAGAGCCGACGTGATGATATTTCTGTGAGGCTGTGGCCTGCGTTTAAAAACTGAAACGTGGAATTATGCAGGACGGCCACCACCCTTCCTCCTGGTCCACGGCCCCATCCCAAACATAAACAACATCCGGCCCTGAGTTCATCCACCTCCACACCTGCTCACTCCAAATCAGTTCTATACAGGACCACCTGTTTATACAGTTACCCTTAAAATAGGGCACGTGACTCCTCCTGCTGCGTTTGTGCTCCAAACATAAATGTTTTTTCAAATCACACGTCTTGATGAGGAAAGATGTGTTGTTACTTAGTCATCAGACTCAAAACAGGTGAAACTCTTGGCATTGGAAGTAAGCAACCACACAAAACACCTGTCAGAAACAGCATAGCACAAAGCTAAAAACACTTAAAACTTTAGAAGCCACATAGCAACACACTAACAAACACTCAGAACGCCATAGCAACTGCATAGCAACACCATGGAAACCACCCAAAACATCCTAGTAACTCCCTAAAAACCACGTAATAAAAACAATCTGAACACCTTAGCAACTGCGTAGCAACACCCTAGAAACAACATAGCAATTTGATAAAAAAAACATTTAAAACACCTTAGCAACTGCATTGCAATGCCTTAGAAACCTCTCTAGTAGCTCCCTAGAAACCCCTTAGCAATGTTCTAAAAACATTCTGGACACCTTAGCACCTACATAGCAATGCCTTGGAAACCTTCTTAGTAACTCCCTAGAAAACACATAGCAATGTGATAAAAAATCATCAGAACACCTTAGTAACTGCATAGCAACACCCCAGAAGTCATCATGAACACCATAGTAACTCCCTAGAAACAACATAGCAATGTGATAAAAACATTTAAAACACCTTAGCAACTGCATCGCAATGCCTAGAAACCTCCCTGGTAACTCCCTAGAAACCACTTGCAATGTTCTAAACACTCTGAACACCCCAGCAACAACATAGCAATGCCTTGGAAACCTCCTTAGTAACTCCCTAGAAACCAAATAGCAATGTGAAAAAAAAAACCTCACAACGCCATAGCAACTTCATAGCAACACCCTGGAAACCTCACACAATATGTTGCAGCTGAGCTACAGAAAGAGAGATGACTGACAGGTCATGTTAAGCTTAAATGGCTGGACATTTAAACATAATAGAAGATTACCAGGTGTTACAAACACACAACTACTCACTCAGTGTGTGTTTGGCTCTTTAGCCAGCAGGTGGGGACAGAAAGCCAGCCAGACAATACCGGTGTGTGTGTGTGTGTGTGTGTGTGTGTGTGTGTGTGTGTGTGTGTGTGTGTGTGTGTGTGTGTGTGTGAGCAGTTCTCAGTCCATTTCTTCCTTCTTACTGCTGTCCACCATATGTCATCAGTCCACACCAGCAGAGACCCTAATGAATACAATTATTTGTCAGAATTGTTTCTGTGTTAAAGGGATAGTCCACCCAAAAATTACAGTTCTGACATCATTTACTCACAATCATGTTGTTCCAAACCCTTATGACTGTATGCATTTCTTTCTTCTGTGGAAGACAAAATAAGATATTTTGAAGAATTTTGGCAACCAAACAGTTTTGGTTCCCATTGACTTTCATTGAAAGCTGGTTACCAAAATTATTGTCCAATGAAAGTCAATGGAAATCAAAATTCTAAAATAATTATTCAAAATATCTTCTTCTGTTTTCCACAGAAGAAAGAAAGGGTTTAGAACGACACAGGGGTGAGTAAACGATGACAGAATTTTTGGGTGGACTTTCCCGTTTAAGAGTAGCCTAGACTCACTAATGTTTTCACTGCATACTTTTTTAAATTAAATAAGTAAGTGAAATTCAAAAAAGTGATATGCTACATTGTTGTCACATGATCTGCATGTTTAATGAATATTTTTTTACTTTGCAACTTGTGGCATCAAATAGTCTAATTACTAAATTTAATAATGAGATTCTGGAAATAAGGTCAAGTGCATTGGATTGTGGATCCCACGCAGTGTGCTCTACTGAACACAGCAGGTCATTTCAGTAAAATGTGCATTGATGAAAATGTGCATACTGTGATGAATACATACAACATACTGGAGAAATATGTTAGTGTGCTCTATATGCATGAATACAGGTGCTGCTCCCCCTGCTGGTGTTGGGCAGTACTGCGGGAGACCCCTGCTGCGCTGGGCACTGGGTGAGTGTGTGTGTGTGTGTGTGTGTGTGAGTGTGTGTGTGTGTGTGTGTGTGTGTGTGTGTGTGTGTGTGTGTGTGTGTGTGTGTGTGTGTGTGTGTGTGTGTGTGAGTGAGCACCCGTTGAGTAGGTGGGTGAGCTGGGAGAGTGTGGGAGAGGTGGTAAGGGGGCAGATGGGCCGAAGAGAGAAGTTCATGGAGGACGTAGAAGGTGTCAGGTACAGGAGAGGGAGGGTGAGAGAGAGAGAGACAGACACTTATTACACAGTTTCCGATGTAGTTGCGTCTTACCTCACAGATTCAATATTATCAGTGCAGAATAAGAAGTTTATACACACTCCTAAAGGTTGCAATTAAAAGTGTTTCGAGACTGATATCACAAGAGATTACAGATATCACATATTATCAGTTCCACAAAGAACTTTTTATTCTTTAGCTCTTTAGAAAACCATCAAAGTTAATCAAAGTTGTCCTAAGACAAGAATGGGTATTGTTCAAAATTCATGTATAACTTTGATGAAAGGTTTTGATCCACTTCAAATGTTAACTATTTATTTGATAAGTAGCTACGTGTAATGGGAAGGTAGTTAGTTAAATAAATAGGAAATTTGTCAAAATATTGCAAAATAAATAAATAAATAAATAAATATCGGACTCAAAATTATCTTTATATAAACAGTATATATATAGTAGTGGCCAAAAGTGACGTCCAGAGGAGATATTTGTTTTTAATGATGATAGACTAAAGTTCAATTAAAGCATCAAAATATGAGTAATATATATATATATATATATATATATATATATATATATATATATATATATATATACACCTATATATTAAATACGATGGAAGAACAAAACATTAAACTTGGTTAAGGTATTTATCTGATGAAATTATTTGTCAAAAAAAAGGCAAAGTACAGCTACATGTTTTATTTTACTATGCAAAAAGAAATGCATGGAAAATTAAAACGCTCAAAGGAAAATGCAAACATTGACTACAGCATAATCAGTTCTTAAGCAGAAGAGGGTTGTGCTTGTAACGGTCGTGGACAGCATGTGTCAAAGATGTTAAATGAACTCTGCTTCTGTCCCACTCTTTGGTTAATTTCTCCTTTAATGAGCATTCCTGAGAGGCTGAATGTCGCACACTCACATTTTATTGCTGTTTTCTAGTCTGGACACCTTGTTAGGCACAGATTGGCACATTTTCTGTGTGTGTGTGAGATACTTCAGCAGACAGTCTTTAAACCTCGACGTCTCTGCTGCTCTCAGCCAGAGGATCATGTCATGAACTTTATATGTTAAAATGACCAGATTTCCAGCAACTGTCCCCCTGTTTCAGCGAGCCACGTGTCTACACATTTACTCCTTCTGTCTTTTCTATTGAAAGCAGAGAGAATCTGGAGCTTCGTTTACCAGCATCTTTTAAATTAGCATCCAGGCAACAACAAGAAAATAGATGCAACATTTTGGTTTTATGTTAGAAAAGACTCATAAACTTCACTCATAAACAATATTTTGACAATTTTCAGCATAGCTTAAAAGCAACCGTATTCCTAAAAAGAAGGTTATCTTTTTAATCTTTTTAAACGAAATCTCTTCTGCTCACAAGTCTGCATTTATTTGATAAAAAATACAGATATATTATTACAATTTTAAAATAACTGTTTTCTATGTGAATACTTTTTAAAATATGATTTATTCCTGTGATCAAAGCTGAATTTTTAGCATCATTACTCCAGTCTTCAGTGTCACATGATCCTTCAGAAATCATTCTAATATGATGATTTGTTGCTCAAGAAACATTTCTGATTATTAATGTTGAAAACATTTACATTGGTGCTGCTTCATATCTTTGTAGTAACTGTGATACATTTTTTCTGCAGGATTCTTTGATGAATAGAAAGTTCAAAAGAACAACATTTATTTAAAATAGAAATCTTTTGTTACATTATAAATTGCTTTACTGTCACTTGTTATTACTGTATTCATATATTTTAACAACAAAAAAAACACTTTTAAACAGTAGTGTATATTAATAAAGATATTTATGAAAGCATTTATAAAATCAAGCAATATTACATTCTCATTCATCCTCCTCCATCAGATTATTACGGGTGTTATTACTGGGAGAATTTAATACTTAATAGATATAGGTGAATATTTGCATCATTATATTGTACATGATGTCATAATAAACACACATTCTGAAGCAGAACTGACTTCATACCGCACTAAAAATTATTCCGCTGATTCAAAGACGCGAAACGAGATGTTAGCGAACAGAAAAGATTTGAGCAGATACAGACGCTTGATCTACTGCATTCATTACTTTACAGTTTTTTTTACAAGCGCTATGACACATTTTTCAATACTTTTAACAAATTTCCTAAACTCTTAACGCACCAACACACCTACAACACACAATTGGCAAAACAGTTCATTTCATGCTCAAAATCACACATTGTAAACTGAACTCCAACACTAATTTTCAAAATACAATAATACACTAGCAACAATACACTTTGTCTACCAAAACACTGCAAACATGTCTCAAAATCAAATAATTTTTCAAAACACTAACATATATTCTCGTCCAACAGGAATATTTAGTCAATCATAGCACAATGTCATAAAAACACTAACATCAGATGGAATTACAGAAACTCCCTTATTTTATATGTGTGAGGTCTGCCCTTATACAACAGACAGTATATTGTATTGATGATAGATTGTGTTTTGCACTGCAGTTTCTTTTGAAGCCTCTCTACATTTTTGTTTTGTTGGGTTTAGGTCTTTTGCTACAGAAATTCAATAAAAAACGACCCATCTCAGAGTGCTTTATAATGTACAGTTACTGTAATGAAAAAACGAGGACAGAGACAGAATTGCTGCAATAAATAAAATAAATAAAAATAAATGTATATATTTGCATAATTCAATCAGCTGTTTCTCAGTAACAATAGAATAAAATACAGGGGATATATTTGTGTTTCAATTCACAATATAAACAGCTGTTTACTTGACTTTAGCCTGTAAGTTTAGGTTTAGAACATGGTGTTTTCTGTTCTGACATACAGTGTTAAAGCATTGGTAAATTTGCCAGTAAAAATCCATTGTTTGAGCTTGTGTGTAAAAGAAGTTCAAGCATTTTAAATTTGTGTTACTTGTATGCATTTTGTATTAAAGCAACAAGAAATGTGTTAATAGTATAGCTTACACAGACGGATGTAGTGCTAACTGTGTTAAGAGTTTAGGAAATTTGTTAAAAGTATTGAAAAATTTGTCATAGCGATTGTAAAAAAAAAATAATAGTATAAAATATATCTAAGGCCACTGTACGAACACTGTGCATGTAAACTCACATTTTTCGTTTTTACCAAAACAATTTTCAGGAAAGTGGAGATAATTAGAGCAGGTTTATAAGAATAGAGCGTCAAACTCAGTCATCACACCCTGATGATTAATTATGATGCTATTGGAGTTTATAATAGGTGGCGACAGATGAATTAAATAAGAGCGAAGCAGCCAAACCCATGAAACACAATCAAAAACCCGTCGGTTAAGCTTAAAAAGCTCTCCAATAATCTGTTCTGAACAGTTTAATTTGCACACCCTACTGTACACATTAAACACTTATGATGCTTCTCTAGTCTCTCAACAGACGTTGATCAGCGGCGCTTTGATTTTAGTCCTTCACAAACTGTGGAATGAAAGGAGTGGGTGTAGCATCATGTTTTTAACATTTTAATAAAATCAACCCACCAGATCAATATCAGGTTGAAGGTACCGGGGGAAAATACAAACCAAAAAGTCTTTAATGCACAACGAGGGTCAAACCAGAATCTAGCGTCACCCCACACCCTGCGCAAGCTCATGTCTTAAAAACATGCCCTGTTGTGTCATCAGAGGGGCGTACAATTAAATCAGGTCTCACTGGATACACTGGCTCTCGCTAAAACTCGCCAAAGCCGAACCCACATAAAGACTAACGACTTTACCAGCTTAATGTTTAATTAGACCAAACCCCTGCACTCCTTTCCTGCCCCGAACAGACTGGAATCCTGCACATAATCACCCCCAGCGTCAGGACGGGACAAAAGCCGCATGGTGTGACTCCAACTTGGGTTTCTGTGGGGGTTTCTGGGCAGAGCGAAAGCTTTTGTCAATGCATTTCTCCAGCATCCGTCCTTCCTTCGTCATCACGGAGGACGTGACTATCATCCAAACTATTTACACTAACTGCATATTTACTGTGTGTAAATCACAGGGCAGAACTGGATTTCTGAGGGGAGGGAGATCATTTAGCGCAAAAATACTGAGCGTGGCAGGTGCTGCTACACAAATAACCGTTTTTAAACACCATTTTACATTCACAGTGGTCTTAAAATGGAGTTGGCCTATTAAGCCTATTAAAATGTGCATCTCATTTGTAAATCCACGTAAGTAGTTTGTGGATTCAGTTAAATTTATGTACTTTACTATAGAGAAGAAATAATGTAATACAAATGATTTTAATTAAAGGGTTATTATAGTTGATTAAAACTAACATCAAAATTATAAAAAAAAACATTTCCATTACTTGAAATAAAATGAACGTTAACTGAAATTAAATAAACTTAAAATTGTACAAAAACTTAAACTTATTTTATTTCAGCTAGTTGCCAAGGCAAGATTTCTTATTTTCATTTAGTTAAACTTTATCTACTAAAATAAATTAAATAAAAATGATTAACATCTATATAGACATTAAAAAACAAAAACAGTAACACTTTACAATATGGACTCATTTGTTAATGTATTAACGATCATGACCTAACAATGAGCAATACATTTGTTACAATATTTATTCATCTTTGTTAATGTTAATAAAAATACAGTTGTTTATTGTTTGTTCATTTTAGTTCACAGTGCATGAACTAATGTTCCCTTTCAGTCGATAACGTCGGACGTAGTCGACGCGACTGAAATGGGATCACGCTAGGGAGCCTATCATCTTCGAGTACTATTGAACGAGCCAATGTAATTGGCGTGCGTGATTCGCATCACACACTCCGCCCCCGCGGCGCGGGTATAAATACGGAAGTGGGTGCACGCACTAGTTGCCTTTCGCTTCGGAGCCGATCGTTTGATGTCTCTGAGAGTGCTGTTGTCTACAACGAGCGAGTGTGTCGGTGTTCTTCAGGAAGACTCTCCCAGTGCTGGTGTTCTACAGCGCGAGTGCAGCGGTGATCGCGAGCTTTGAGCTCTCAACTGCTGTTTTAACAGCAACAAATTTCTAAATGTTTGTGTGTGTGTTGATGGCTGGTTAGAGGGCGGAAAAGTGAGTGCTTCACTGTTTCAGTTCTCTGTTCAGTGTTGCCGCGGTCATTTCCCTGTGTGCTCCGGCACTGGTGACGGTCCTATTTTCTGAAAGAGCAACACGGGTGCGTTTGCGTCTTTTTCAAGATGTCATTCCGCCCGTGCGTTTCTGGGTGCGGTCGTTCCCTGTCTCTCTCTGATGGTCACAACTGTTGTGTCACGTGTTTGGCTTACAGCACGCTGAGACAGCTTTTGTGGACAGCTCATGTTTTCACTGTGGGAACATGACTGTCGCAGTGTTGAGGGCGAGACTCGCCTTCGTTCGCGGAGAGCGAGTCCCCATTACCATGCCCCACCCTCGGGTGCTGTGTGGGATGGGTGACCGGAGGATAGTGTTGGATGTCCCGCCCGGTAACCATTCCCTGTGGGCTCCTCACTCCTCCCTTCCACTGCAACCACTGGAGCCTCCTGTGTTTTCTGCTGGTCCATCTGTAATGGGTGGGCCAGCGGTTTCACTCGGGGCTCCCCTGGAGGACAGGACGCCGATTGCAGCATCAGAGGGTGAGCTGACTTCTGGAGATGATGACTCGGCTGCATTGTCTCCCTCCGGGAGTTCAATGTTGCCCGAGCCGGATCCAGAATTATCAGCTATGCTGAAACGGGCCGCCGAGGCTGCCGGGCTCGAGTGGAACCTCCACCGTGTCCCGTTCAGTCTCGGTTGGAATCTGGAGTTTGGTATCTTGGGGCGGGCCGCGCTGGTTCTCAGCTCGCCGCCCCAGTGCCTTTCTTTCCCGAAATGCATGGAGAGCTTATCAGGTGGTGAACAGCATCTTTCTCTGCCAGAAACTGCCTGAATAGCTTTTCCCCCTCATTACCCTTGATGGAGGAACGGTGAAGGGTTGCGAGGTGTCCCTCCATTGGAGCGGTCTGTCGACACAGGTGCACCTGTGTCCGGCGGCCGCTGCCTTTTGGGGGGATCCTCGTCTCCCCCCTAAGGCCTGTGAGTTTCGTCCGTTCCGACGGGCAGAGCTTACAAAGCCTGTGGGCAAGCCCCTTCCTCTTGCGTGCCATGGCGTTGCTGCAGGCTAGGGCACCCATGGCATGCACAAGGGTAATCCAGACCGTGCGCTCATAGGTGAGCACCGCACTGCATCCGACCTCACCCTCCGGGGTACGGGTGTCGTAGCGTGCGTGATCGGTCTGGCGATGTCCACCTTGGTGGTCCAGTAGCGCCTTCGTTGGCTCAGCCTGGTTGGTATGGCGGATGCGGACAAGGTTCGGTTCCTGGTCTCCCCAATTTCCCAGGTTGGGCTGGTCGGCGACGCGGTGGAGAACTGCATCAAACAGTTCTCTGCCGCTCAAGCGCAGACGGAGGTCATCCGGCACATCCTGCCCCGGTGGCCAGCTGCTGCCTCCACCCGCCGCCGGTGGCAGCTCCTCCGCCTGCTCGTCGCCGTGGGCGTTCTCCGGCCGCCGCTCCTGCTGGCCCTCCGCAGCAGCCTCCACCCAGGCCTCAGCAGGGAGCCGGCCGCAGTAGAGACGCCCAGCCCGCTCCAGGCGCTGCCAAGCCAGGTGGCAAGCGACAGCGAAAGCATTCCGGAGCGGGCCGCCCAGGAATGGATGAGATGCTCTTGGAGTGGCACGATCACTCCCTCCCCCCGGGTGAGGGCCGGGTGGAGCCTTTGTTTGTGTGTGTGTCTGTTCCGCCGCTGGCTCCCTAAAAAAAAAAAAAAAAAAAAAAAAGCGGAGCAAGCGGTACCCACACTTCAAAGAGAGAGCAATTTCATCTGTTCCTGGGTCCCAAGAGGGCCAGTCTGGCGGGTGTGACCCTGTATAGCCTTACACCCCTCAGCTCCCCCTTGGTCGCCAGCAGGCAGCTTGGTGCGTTCGAGGACCCGGTCATCCGCCTTCTCACGCGCCCCCTGCCGCTTGTGGAGACAGGTAAGTGTTGCACAGCACACTAACACCACTCTCTCTACTTTGCTGCCCCACCTCAGGCTCGGCTACCCCGCTCAAGTCAGTGATAGTCATCACATTAGGTGTTGAGCAGACGTGCTCCTGAAAATTCAGTGATATTCATCACACCGAGTGTTGAGCAGTGCTCCTGACTTGTGCGTGCTTATCTTATCCTGCTGGCGAAGGATTTGATATAGCCGCTCCTCCAGCCGGTACGAAGGCCAGTTGTAAACTCGTTCTTCGTGCTACTAGGTGGTGGGTCGTGACCATCTTGGCCCAAGATTGGTCTGCAGCTTTGACCTGAAAGACATGTGCTTCAGATCTCTACCTCCCGCACCGCAGGCCATCCTGTGTGTTGCGTCTAAGGGTGGAGTATCAGTACAGTGTCCTTCCCCTCGAGTGCTCCAGAGCCCGTTGGGTCTTCAGGTCAACTGGAAGAGAGTAATCTCGCCCACGGGCTGAGTATCTCTTTTCTAGTTTTGGAGAGGTACTCGGTCCAACATGTCTCTCCAATGAGAATGTGTTCAGCTGGTGTTGAAGTGAGAAAGGGTCCCACTGAAAGAACTTTCAGAGGCTCCTGGGGTATATGGTAGTCGCAGCCTTTGGCTCCCTCCATATGTGACCGCTTCAGCGCTAGCTTCACGATCGAGTCCCGAGGTGACCGTGGCAGAGCAGCTCACCCTGTGTGACTATAGTTCATCCCGGTCTGCTGCCAAACCCTCTTCAACAGAGCGGCCATGTACAAAGGGCGTGTTTTAACGGGGGCCTGGGCGACCCCCGACTACACGGGCATTCGTGCCTCGAGTTGTTAGACATTGCGACCGTTGCGCAAGCTTCCCTTGCATGTCACAAACTCACCCGTCACCTCCTCCTTGGAGTCAGACGCTTCTGAGGGCGCCTTATTCCACTCCTCCCGCTTACTCAATCGTGCCGCCATCGAGCCTCACGACAGTTATAGCCAGGGCAAGTGGAGACTCCATCCCCTGGGTCCGGCTGGGTCATGACCATTCCGGGGCCGCTCAGTTGCCCCCCCGGTTTTATTTTTCCGCCAGTGTTTGGGTAAACCGAGCGGACTACCCTTGGACAAACACTGGGACTCAGCGGCCCCAGGGGCCCGCAGAAATGCGTTTAACCCCAGTGAGCCTTCTAAAAGTGACTGCGACTCATGGTCGCCTTGCGCCTGCAAGTCAGTGAAATCATCACTCTTCATGTTGAGCAGATTTGCTCCTGAAACTCAGTGAAGTTCATCGCACTCTGGTGTTGAGCAGCAATGCTCCTGTAGCTCAGTGAGTCCATCACAGGTAGCTCAGTGAATTCATCACACGCAGTGCTGAGCAGAAATGCTCCTGGTGCTCAGTGAAGTTCCTCGCACTCAAGTGTTGAGCAGAAATGCTCCTGAAGCTCAGTGAGTTTATCACACTCAGGTGTTGAGCAGTAATGCTCCTGAAGCTCAGTGAACTTGTCACACTCAAGTGCTGAGCAGAAATGCTCCTGTCGCTCAGTGAGGTTCTTCGTACTCAAGTGTTGAGCAGAAATGCTCCTGAAGCTCGGTGAGTTTATCACACTCAGGTGTTGAGCAGGAATGCTCCTGAAGCTCAGTGAACTTGTCACACTCAAGTGCTGAGCAGAAAATGCTCCTGAAGCCCAGTGATCTTCACATGTTGTGTTGAGCAATGCTCCTGTCTTTTGCGCCCGTCACTTGCACCTACGTGCCATGTCAGGAGAGGAACAGGTCTTCATAGTTGCCCCTCATTGGCCCAACTAGACCTGGTTCCCTTCAACAGCCTTCCTGACTTCCCCTGGATTCGGGGACGGGGCACGATGGCACACGCGTTCTTCCCCCGGAGATTCCGGGCGGTCTTACATCCGAACGCGGAGGTTCAGGTGGCTATCACAAGAACATGTGTTAGTTACCATCACTTCTGCGAGCACCCCCTAGAATTGGGTAGCGTGCTTACGCCTTTAGAAGTGGAACCTAGTCGTTGAGTGCGTCTTCTCCCCTGAGGAGATCCTGAAAGCTTTCGATCACTTCAGTGCTCTCTTTCCTGCAAAATGGGTTGCAGTAGGCTGTTTTCCTAAATCACCCTCAAAATGATGTTGCCTCGGTGTTTAAACGACGCTCATCGTGTTGCAGAAGTATGCAGAAGCACGTTCTGATCGTCAGGTTCCTGAGGAGCAAGGTCTTGTAAATCCTTGTGTCCCTCTTTATCCTCTTGGGCCTTGTCCCTGGTGCGACTGCACTGCAGAGACCGCCCCTGAGCCACTGCAGGTAGTGAGTTAAAAATTCTGTTATATCAGTTCTCCTGCTCGCGTGGTCTCTACTAGAGGGTAGGGACTTGCTCGCTTTCGGTCAACGTACTGTGCCTGGAGTCTGGGCCGGCTAACTCTCACAAGCTGAGATCCCGGCTCGGATTGTGCCCAAGGTTCCTACCTCTCCCGTAATAGGAGCAGGTGGTGAGCCTGCAAGCGCTGCCCTGGAGGAGGCAGATCCAGCCCTGGCTTCTCTGTCCAATTCGCTTGGACGTGTACAGAATGCAAGTCATAGACCTCAGACCAGCTCTTCAAATATCTGTGGAATTCAGCAGAGAGGGAAGGCTGTTTCCATGCAAAGTTGCACTTAGTGCTTGCCTTCATTTCGGCAAAGATCCGAGATGCAACATGTCCACTTAGGTGTTGAGCTCCTCTATGATGAGTGTAAAGTGCTCCGCCTGGGCGTTGACGATATACTTTGCTAAACAGATTCTAGAGTTGGGGGCTGGACGACACCTAGTTGAACCGCTGCTTCCCGTGGGCTCCCTTCTCATGAAGCCAGTTTCACCGTGAGCCCGGTTCAAGTGTCGGCTTGCTGCGCCATTCCCCTCCTATGGACTGGATACGTGCGCCTTTCTACTCCAGTTGAGTTCCCTTAAAATTGAACCCTGTTGAGTTCCTCCACACCCCTCCGACGTCGGACGTGCGGAACGTCTGGTGTTAGGCCTACCACTCGTAAGCAGTGTGGAACCTGTGTTAGGCTGGGTCCATATGTTGCGGTCCCTTCGGTGACCCCATATGTGTATTCTTCCACGATACGGCTCCCTGCGGTGAGCCCGTGTCTTCCCTCGGCAGAGTCTCTCTGCCGTCACTGTCCGGTGTGTCTCCCCCCGTCTTAGGCTGGAGCCACCCCAGTGACATTCCATATGTTAGACTGCCCGGTTTCCGCCCAGTTCATATGGGTATTCTCCACATTTCCTCCCTCGGGTTGGAGGTGGCTTCCGCAGCGTCCCTTCCTTCCAACGTACGGGGAACGCTTTCCCAGTGGTCCTGTAGGAACAGCAGTGACTTCCCTGGCCTAAGCCCTGTCCTTCCCCGCCTTAAGTTTGCGGGGGCATCAGGAGGCTTTGGTTTAGGCACTGGAAGGTGGCAGCGTTAGTGGCGTGTTCAATGGTTGATCCCATTTCAGTCGCGTCGACTACGTCCGACGTTATCGACTGAAAGGGAACGTCCTGGTTGCGTATGCAACCCACCGTTCCCTGAAGGAGGGAACGGAGGACGTAGTCCCCTTGCCACTACCGCTGGACCACCGCTGACCCCGGGTTACTCTCGGCTCCTCAGCGAAAAGCAACTAGTGCGTGCACCCACTTCCGTATTTATACCCGCGCCGCGGGGGCGGAGTGTGTGATGCGAATCACGCACGCCAATTACATTGGCTCGTTCAATAGTACACGAAGATGATAGGCTCCCTAGCGTGATCCCATTTCAGTCGCGTCGACTACGTCCTCCGTTCCCTCCTTCAGGGAACGGTGGGTTGCATACGCAACCAGGACGTTAACAAATACAACTTTTGATTTTAATAATGTATAAGCAGATGTTGAAATTAACTAAGATTAAGAATTATTATTCATCCCTCTTTCATGTTAACTAAAATAGTTAACTAATGTTAATAAAACCTTATTGTAAAATCCTACCACAGAAACTAATAAAAATGTCAGTGACATTCAACAAAATTAGTAAAACTTGAACTAAAATTAAAATGAATAAATACTACTATGATCTATAAAATTTTGATTGATTGATTGAATGAATGAATGACTGATGGTTCTAAAAAATATGAGATATGTTGTTAATAAAATGAACCATGAACATTTCTTTCCCTTTTTTGTATCTTTTGCAGTGACATTCAGACAAGCATCTTAAGTGTCCATACACAATAACATTGTACATTCAAAGCATTGTAGCATCATCATACAGTATATAAACCATGACATTGCACATGTGATAGATGTTGTTCAGGCTGTCTTCACCTCACTGAACACCGGAAGGGTTTAACATACTTTATATAAAAACCCCAGACCCTAAACCACAGCATGGCTATCTGTCCTCTTTAGAAGTGTGTGTGTGTGTGTTTTAACATTCGGTCAATTAAACAAAGAGGGTTTTCGAGTGTGTTTGAACTTGACTTTGTGGGCAGACATTCTTTTTGTGGAAGCGTTGAGGGTGGGTGCTGTGTGTTTGAGTGTTTGGGTGGAGGGGGGATATGACAATGTGTGTGTGTGTGTGTGTGTGTGTGTGTGTGTGTGTGTGTGTGTCAGCAGGCAGATGCTGAGGCCCGCAGTGTGGTGTGCCATGAAAAGGGTGTGTATATGTGTGTGTTACCCATGGTCTCTAAATGCGTGTCTCCAGGCTCTGGCATAGAGTATGTGTGTTTGTGTGTGTGTGTGGTGGGGGGAGATATAAAAAAAAAACAAATGACCAAGATGCAATGACTTTGGTTAGCTACTTGTGTTAGTTCAATGTGTGTGACACTCATTCTAGACTATACAGCTGAACAAATTATATATACAATAATAAATGCCTGAAAGAATACTACAGAAAATAAATCATTATTTTTATTCAGCAAGGATGCATTAAATTGATCAAAAGTGTCAATTAAGACTGCTGTTCTTTTGAACTTTAAATTCATCAATCCTGAAAAATGTGTCATGGCTACAAAAATATTTCCGCAGCACAACTGTTTTTAACATTGATAATAATCGGAAATGTTTCTTGAGCATCAAATCATCATATTAGAATGATTTCTGAAGGATCATGTGACACTGAAGACTGGAGTAATGATGCTGAATATTCAGTTTTGATCACAGGAATAAATTACAAATTAAAATATATTTACATAGAAAAGCAGATAATTTGAATAGCAATAATGTCCCCACAAAGATGGCCAAATCCAAAATCTTTGACCTTGTGAGGACATTTTTTTAAGTCCCTATGAGGAAAACAGCTTATAGATCATACTAAATGATAGGGGTTTTTTTAAATGTAAAAATTCTGAACGTTTTCTGTGATGGGTAGGTTTAGGGGAGAGAATATACAGTTTGTACAGTATAATCACTGTAAGCTTTTTTGAAACAATATGTATTGTATAAAGCGCTATATAAACAAAGGTGACGTGACTGTAAAAAGTCAAATGAAATGTCCCCATAAGACATGAAAACCCAACATGTGTGTGTGCTGTTGAAGAATTCCCCCTCGTGAATTGAAATGAGTGTGAATTCTGCCCAGCCCTGATGCATGTGTGATTAGAAGTGTAATTATTCATGCTTGTGGTATTGCTGTCCACTCTGTAGTCACATATTGCCTCTGATTATTGCATTACCTGTTCTGTCGTCATAAACTATCAGACACTCACACCTAACAGTGCGCTCACATGTGCATGTGTGTTTCCTCACAGAATCTGATCTGAATCCCAGGAAAACATTCTCTGCTGTAGCTTGAAAGATGAACTCATCAGAACCAAACTCTTTCTGGTCTGCTATTTCATTTGGCAATCCACTTTCCATCTTATGCATAATCCAGCCCAGGTTTCACTTGTTCCAATACTGTACACATTAAAGATCCACTTAGTACAATGAATAACAACTGAGTGTTTAACGCTATAGAAAAAATGAAATAAAAATCAGGGGGACAAAAAAGTCTCGTTCTGTCATCCGACTAATTTTTTAATGTGTGAATATGTCAACAGGAATGCATTGTTGCACAGAAATGCAGTTCAAAATCTTTCCTTGTCTGAACCAACACACACAGCAAACATATGGATCCTAAAACTTACCATAATAATACACATGCATACAAAATACACACCCACTTTGCACACCCTTCAAAACATAGAAACCATAGTTTCCACAAAACACAATTTTAATGCAAAAACGCTTCATGCAAGGTTTGAAAGAGATCAAATATTACAAATATTAAGAAATGTGCTTCTAAAGAGAACCATATTAGGGTTCTTCGGCTTGGAACAATAGCAGAAACCTTTTTTGGTAAATAGAACGCTTTTAGAAGGTTCCATGTACAATCATGTTTTGAAAGTGCTAAAATGGTGTTGTAAAGAACTTTTGATATTATTTTTTCTTAATCTTATAATACTTTGTTGCCTCTATTAGGGTTTTACATAAAAAAAGAAGGATATAAGTGTTGAGTGTGTTGAAACTCAATGATTACAGATTACACAGTTGCAGATTAAAAAACAAATAATTAAGAATTCTGAACGCCAACACATTGAACCATTTAAACATAAAACAGTTCTTCGTGATGGTATGGTTCTAAATAGAACTGTTACTGTGTAAATAACCTTTAAAGAACCACTTTTATTTTTTTGAGTGAACATTATTATGATCTTACACTGGTAACAATAACTGTGGAGCATGGTTACCATGGTAAAGTTCTGTGCAGGCCTCTCTGTCCTCAGCTGAGCCGCTGGTCTCATTTGTAACTCTGCTAACCTGCAATTGTACTGAGCTCCACATTTAGCAGCTGGAATGTTAGGGTGGGCTGAGTGTGTGTCACACAACAAAGCTGAACACAAGGGTGTAGCTCCCCGCTTCACATCCTCCTCCGAAACCACCCGGCTGGCCCGTCTGCATGGAAACACAGCCTTCACGGGCTGTCCAGCGCTCCCCACCCTCAATATAGACTCTAACCTCTCAACCTTTCTCACTCGCTCTCTCTCTCTATTCCTCCCAAGATCACACTCAACCGTATACTCCTGTTCATATACGTCATCTTTCAGGATCTATAAAGAATAGAAAGTTCAAAAGAACAACAATATAGAAATCTTTTGTAACATTATAAATGTATTTACTGTCACGTTTGATCAATTTAATGCGTCCTTGATGAATAAAAATATTATCTGATGTGATTTTTCTTCATTACTTTTGTAGCTGAATTTGCGTGCCCTTTGGAATAACTCAGATGATTAGGCAATAAATTTGAGATTTACATTTTAAATTAATTCACAATAAAACTAATCTCACCCCATACTGCCCTATGAATATGCAGATGCTCCCAGCGTGTGTGTGTGTGTGTGTGTGTGTGTGGGTGAACACGGATGTGTCAAAATCCTTCATAACAGTCTGTGTGACTCTGATCTGACGTGTCTGTTGGTAATATCATCGTTTCAGGAAATCTTCTGGACACCTGGATGAAGAACACTTAAAAACACATTTGTTTTATCAACGCAGAAGTGGAAAAAAGACATTTGGCTATAAAGATTATTTGGCTTTTTTGATGAGAGACGAAAATGAGGAAGATTACAACGTTTGAGCGAACGGACAACCACACTGACCACACTGACTCACAGTGAAGAACACACACACACACACACACGCACGCACACACACACTACACACACACACACACACACACACACACACACACACACACACACACACACACACACACACACACACACACACACACACACACACACACACACACACACACACACACACCACACAACACACCACACAACACAACACATCACATATACACAACACATACAAATTCACACAACACATACACATACAGACACACACACACACACACACACACACACACACACATACAAACATTCACACGCACACACAAACAAATACACGTACACATGTCACACATTCAAACACAAAAACTCACGCACACACACACACACACACACACACGCACGCACGCGCGCACGCACGCACGCACACACACACACACACACACACACACACACACACCATTGTAAGAAAACGGATGTTGCAATTAGCTATCACATCATAAAATTTTGTGTTACATAATGTCATTCATGGATTCAACTTATAGAGATAACTCAAATATTCAGGTCAGACTTTTACATTGCTTGTAAACCTCTCATTGTGCTATATTACCTCCAAATACCGGATTCAAATCTTTGAAATTCAAAAATATATTTGTATCAATTTGTTTTCTTTCACTAAGAACCGGTTTTGTATTTGTGTTTGGAACTGATTGATCACAGGCTTCATTAATCTGAGCTCATCTCAGTGTTTGAGTGAAAAAAGCTTATGTGCTTAAGATCAGATCAATGCCTCATTGCCTATGATCAATCTGCACCAAAAAGAAATTGAACTGAAAGTTCAAACTGAAAGAAAACACATTGTTAAAAATGTTTGTTAATAATAACATTGTTAAAAGATTAAATCCAATATTTGGCAGGAAAATAGCATAATGAGAGATTTATAAGCAATTTTTGAAGGCTTGAACGACAAGTGCAACAAGGTTAAAATATATAAATATTTTGGAAAGTCATTATATCCCGTGTGAGTAAAGTCAGTAAGTTTTAGTCCAATGCAATTGTATTAACTAGCATTTTCAGGGAAGAGAAATTACTCTCCTGGACAACATGACAGTACAACTGTCTTCACAGTTTACAGTTGACTCAATTTTAAGGCAGTACAGACACTTTAAGTTGATTTGTTTTTTAACTCAAACCTTTAGAGGCACTCTAACACCTGAGCACCTTCCAAGAAGTAAAATTCTCATAGGGAAACTTTCATATGGCCTTATGTCTCGAATGCCAATTAATCCCAGTCCTAGACTAAAGAATTTCCCATAGAATAACATTGACAGATTCTGAATGCCTGTGGGAAAGTGCCGCCGACATTCATAGCTCAGAAAAGCACCTGCTGAAAGTGTTTGAATGAATGAAAGAATGAATGATGACAAACAAACACACGCTGTTGTTCGTCGACCCCTCCCTGACGCTATATCTTCATTTCTTTCTATTCTTCTCTTAATGCATTGTGTTGTGAAAGACAGAAACTGAAAGCAGCAGCGTCAACCCTTCCAGAAGTCTTCGCCCAGAGCGTCGCCAGTGAGCATTAACCCTGAACAATAGTGAGATTTCACTAATGTGTCTGATGAAAAAGTGTCTCACTCCACCCTGGATGAAACATGCAAGCAAGTCTCGAGTCTCGATCGCCCGTCTTTCTCGTTGGGTGACCGGGCACTTGAGATGTCAGTCATCTGCCACCCTCTCCCTCTCTCTCGGGACGCGGGGAAGGAGGCGCGAGACGCCTCCCACCATCTTTAATTTTCACCTCGGTTGCCGCGTCGACACCATGGCAACTGAAGGGTGGCGACCTGGCGTATCCGGATGCTGTCGTTACCCTTCGATGCCCCGAGAACTCATGACCACTACGGGCCGACGGGGGGGCGCGCGCTATGGAGACCAAAGACGAGAGCCGTGCCAAATATAGTTCTTGTCAAAGAACAGACGAGAGTGCAGGTACAGGGAGTAAAGCAAAGTGTAAACTAGTCTAGATGTATGTTTATGTGGCGAGCAGGACAAGGCCGGTGGCATGATTACTGATGAGCGACACCTGAGCGACGCACCGGTCTCGTATCTCTCACGGAGGAGCGGAAGCATAAAAGGAGGAGCGATGATGGTGGAGATGGAGAGAGGACAGGCCTGGACTTGTATTGTGTTTGTTTTATTATATGTGACAGAAGTCATCCGTGAGGGGCTGCTGTCTTTTACTTTCATTTTGTATTTGTTTTATTTTGTAAACCAGTGCAAAATCACTCCAGTGATACCAAACCATTAATGCACATTACAAGAAATATTGCTGCAACAGTTAACACATTGTGGGAATGTTCAGAATAGTAAACTATAGTTTAAATAGTTTGAAAATTTGAATTTTTAAAATTGTTTTTGAATGAAGTCTCTTCTGCTCACTAAGGCTGCATTTATTTACAGTAATAAAAAATAAAGTAAAAATGTAATATTGTGAAATATTATTTCAGTTTAAAATAAGTGTTTCCTATTGTACTATATTTTAAAATATAATACAGTCCCAATCAGTTTCCATAAAAAATATTAATCAGCACAACTGTTTTCAACATTGATAATAATAATAAATGTTTCTTGGGCAGCAAATCATCATTTTAGAATGATTTCTGAAGCATCATGTGACACTGAAGACTGGAGTTATGATGATGAATATTCAGCTTTGCTGCTAAAAAAAACCATTTCTGATTATTATCAATGCTAAAAACAGTTGTACTAATTTATATTTTTAACGGAAATTGTGATAGAATTTTTCAGGATTCTTTGTTAAATAAAAAGTTCAATTAAGCAGCATTTATTTTTAAAATCATAAATGTCGTTACAGTCCAATTTACAGTAATGCATACTTGCTGTATAAAAGTATTAATTTCTTACAAACCCCAAACTTTTGAATGTGTATATAAGTGGCCTATATTTGATATAATCCCTATAATCCCTATAACAAAATGTATACATTTTAGTTGAATTTAAAATGTGATGATACATAGATGCAACTCACTAAATTAAACTGAAATTTAATTTGATGTTGCATGAAATGTAGCAAATTATTTTCGAAATGTTTAGCGTTACAGTACATACTAGATGCTCTTTCATTTATTATGTATGCAGTATGCTAGTATTTTTTTAAACATCTGATCAAATAATGAAGCAGGAAAGAGATGTTGAAATGTGCGGTTCATATTCACTGTTAAAAAAAATAACATAACTCGAAAGCAAGTATTTGTGCTGCCTTAAAATTTTGCTTAAAATGTGAAGTTGTATTAAAGCTAGGGTAGGCAATGTTTTTCCTAAACACATTTTTTATACTTGTTGAAACTCTCTTCACATCCCGATAGCAGTAAATAATAGGCCTATATCATCTATGGAAGTCTCAGAAACAAAAAAAAGTTAAAAAAGTTCATGCAAGGTTGTGTAAATTACTTTTAAAAAGTGGGTGGGACAAGAGTGTGAGTGTGTGTGTGTGTGTGAGTGTGTGTGTGGGGAGGGGGTATATCAGATATGCAGTATACAATAATTAGTTCAACTTCAATTGTGCAATAAGTTTAATTTATTGTCATGTTTAATGTGATAGTTTCATCCTTAAAATGTACTACAAAAGAATATATTATTAGTTCCAAGATTCTTCACGTCAGTCAATAAATACATAAATCTCCTTTAACAATTTGTGTGCCCTCATGGTCTGGTGGTAGAACTTTAGTTAAGCGTTTCAGAGGTTCCACTGTTTTACAAGATAAGTCATGGTAAATTGCACAACAGGAAGGATTCAGTTTACAGCACTTCTCATTCATTTCTACTCTGTAGCTTTGGAGAGCGCTCTGAAGCATGCTATAGTGAGCCTCTCTGAAGTTGTTTACCCTAGCTTTAACTGGCAACTTGGATATTTTATTTCTCTCAACTCATTTCAGGAAAGTAATTCCAATCTAACGCTATAACTTAAGTTGAAATAACTAATTGCAACCATCTTTTTTTATACTATTGAAACAGAAGGTTCAATACATTGTACTGTGGGATACAGTAATCCGTATAATGTATATACTGCATAAATTGGGAGGCCATCTGGGTACTAGGTATATACAAAATTTGCATACTCTGCACAGTATGCACTGCATTATTCAAAAACAGTATGTAGGGTGGTATGCTATTCCAAACATAGCCATAGGCTGCTTCAAAATCGCCTTGTAAAGTTTGTCCAGGTTGTGTGGGTCATTCAACCCTTTTAACCAGTTCCTCTATACAGTACATGCATTTACACACAGTAAGTGTACAAGATCTTGCTATTATAACCGGGACATGAACTATCCTGTTTCTATGACAATGTGTGTCTGTGTGTGTGTGTGTGTGTGTGTGTGTGTGTGTGTGTGTGTGTGTGTGTGTGTGTGTGTGTGTGTGTGTGTGTGTGTGTGTGTGTGTGTGTGTGTGTGTGTGTGTGTTAACTGAGGTTGGTTAATCAGCTGATGAGGTGTTTACAGACCCCCGTCGCCTGGAGGGGCCCCAGTGAGCATGAGACATGACTTACAGTAACACACACTCAAGACATGCAAGCATGACACAGGACACACACACACACACACACACACTGTGCTGAGCTCTCATTACTCTGACAGTCATTTGCAACGCCGCATGCAGAATTAGGCCCCAGTATTGAGAAAGCGCTGTATAATGGCTGCTGTCTGCCACAATGCAGAAAAAAGCATTCTGGGTAAAATCAGGTCATTTTACAGGGAGGCTGAAATCCATACACACACACACAGACACACACTGTGAAAAAACATCATGTCAACTGCTCATGTGGTTGATGTGATTATGTATATTAATGTTAGAGTTTGTTAGCACTACAGTCTATTTCCAGTTGCAGTCAGACATTTAGACAAAGAAACAACTCTATAAATGGCTGCCGTTTCCCACAGAGGTCATCAAAGAGGTCGCGCAGGCCCTGATTCCCACACCAACATCAGAATGAGAGGATGGAAAAGAGAAAGCATGAGAGAGGAACAGTCACCTTGTGCCCAGCCAATATTATCAGCCAACTCTTTTTTGAAGTCCAAGCAGGAAGTCCTGATGAGTCACGGTAGCGATAACCTCAACTCCTGCCTATTCAGTGCAGTATCAATAATACAAACACTTGCTGGTTTAGTGCATAAGAAAAAAATGGAAAGTGTACTTGGCACAAAAAGTCACCGGATTTAGACAGATATGGAGAGTAGTATGTATGTGCGTGTATTATTGTAAATAAAATTAATACAATTTAAAATGCTTTAAAATAAATATTTTTACAAAATATATTTTTTCTAAATATATATATATATTTAATTTAAAGTAATATAATAATTAAAATGATTCTAATTTTATTTCATTTAAACCTCCAGTAGTTAACTTTTGTAAACAAATATTTGTTAAAACTGTCATTATGTCCTGACAGTAGAATATGAGACATATAATCTGTGAAAAAATCAAGCCCCTCTGTCTCCTCCCTGTGGTCCTATTGCCATTTGCAGAAATACACCGCTCCCGGTCAGAAACAACCAATCAGAGCCAGGAGGAATGTCTTAGCAGTGTCAATCACGCTCGTGTACGCGGTGATCACCCCTCTCTTGCACAGCGCGAGCGCGTACCGTTGTTCGTGACTCTCCTGTTCGAACTCGTTCATCCAAATGAACATTTCATTGAATGAACGAAATGACTCGAAAAAAATTAGTTCATTTTGATGAACGAGTTCGAACAGGATCACGAACGTGCATCACAGAACAGAGCAAGGCGAGCATTTGTGCTTATAAAACTTAAAGTTTTTTATTTATTTTTGACAGATTTTTATTTGAAATGACCGATCGTTTCGCTAGATAAGACCCTTATTCATCGTCTGGTATCGTTTAAAGCCCTTTGAAGCTGCACTGAAACTGTCATTTGGTCCTTGAAACGTTTGTGTTTTTCTTTTTTCAGACTGAAGAAAGAAAGACATGGACATCTTGTATGACATGGGGGTGAGGAAATTATCAGCAAAAGTTTTTTTTAAAAGTGAACTAATCCTTTAACGTTATCTTACTTGCTATTTATAACTTATAGAAAGAGTGCAACGTTATAAAGTTACATGTATTACAAAATACATAATGATTTGAGGACCAAGTTTGTAGTCAAAGTATGGGCAGGCCATAGTCAATGTAAAGCATATTGTTGATGTTTCGTCCCTATTAGTGAATGTTCCATAACTGTTTATAATCCACCGTCATCGGTGGTCCTGCTTACTAGCCTGCGCGTTCACGGCAGGCTCCGCTGTGGGGGAGGAGCTGTGGAGGGAGGAGCTGTAGCGTAGCAGAGAGCAAGGGGGTTGGACCTGTAAGCAGTGTTGGGAAGGATACTTTCAAAACGTATTTCGTTACAGAATACAGAATACATGCCCAAAAATGTAATTTGTGACGTATTCCGTTACGTTACTCAATCTGAGTAACGTATTCTGAATACTTGTGTAGCCTGTGGGTTTGAGACGTTCTTTGTTTCTCTCCCTCATCTCCCTCTTCACCGCTTCAGCTTGCTTTCACTCCCCCTGTGTTGCTACGGTACCTAATGTGGGTGGGAGTGGTTAGAAATTGAGAGCAGGCAGGTATATAGGCACCTGGGGTCCTCATGCCGGTAGTAATACATTGTAGCTAGCTGCTAACAGGTTGGAGTGCAGCAGTGTTCCGGGGTGCTGTTTGTAGCGCAAGGTGGCGAGTGACTGCCAACAGCACTACTGTTTGTGTGTGTATGCTTCCGAAACATGTTGGAATGCCTAGATTGATAAACATAGAGGAGCGTTTCGTGACCCTGCTGAAATTGTGAAGCCCCTAAACACTGTCTACCCACGCAATCGTTAGACGGCAGGCAGAGGCTACAGCCAATCCATTGTCGGCTGCTGTTCTGTTGAATATGTTTAAATGTGTATGAATGTGCAGGTGCTGTTTTTTTCTAGACCCGTTTCGGTAATGTTTATTTCTTTTTTTTCTTTTCCCGCTAACCGGTGGGTGGTAAGAGATTTGTGTTATCTAACCAACTGTGACCACCGGCTAGCGGTTTCTTCTTTTCTTATTTATTGTTGGTTTTATCCCTCTCCCCCGTAATAGTCTTGGGGTGGATTGGGCCCATAGGAAAGACTAGCGCACCAGGTTCTAGCCTAGTTTCCTTCGTGCTTCACCCAGTTTGAAACCAATGTGTGCAGTGTAATGCTGTGATGTGTGCACCTTTTAGAGATGGCTTAAAGAGCATGATTGTTGTGATTGGGTAGGCTGATTATTATAGTGTTGGTTCTACCTTAAGGGTGTGCTTTAGTTCACGTGTGGTATTGAAACCTAGGCCTGGGCAAGCTTGTAATCCGGTGGCCCACCCTCCTATGGCTTATCCCTATGTCAAATGATGTATGTTCATGTTATTTATTGATAACCAAAAGCGACTCATTTTTAACTGAAACAAAAATAAAGATTGTATTTTTTACTTTGTTAATCCAAGCCTGTGCATGCTTTTTGTTGCAACCTAGAGTCCCCTTGCTCTTACTAGTCCTGTTCAAGGGGTGGCGTAGTTAGCACCGCCATAGCCCTACGGGGGGGCAACACTTGGATTACTTCCACATTGAATTGCATTTTAAAAGTGTAGGAATGCGGCCATCAAATCCTGCTTACTAAACAGGCCTATTCTGGTGTGTTTTTCTGTTCCAACTGGCTGAATGTGTTAGGCCCATGTCTTCCTGAAAGTGCAATATATTATAAAGACTATAAGTGTATGTTGCGGTCACCGGTGTGGTGATGAGGTGGTGATGCGTTCATTTAACATGTAAAGGTGGCGCTGCCAATAGGGGTGTGCCATATCATACCGTCCACGATAATACCGGTATACATTTTTACATGATAAAAAAGTGTCATATCGCGATATCAATGATATAGCGACGCAATGACGTATGGCGCATTTACGTTCCCTGGCACGCACAACAACAACACCTGTCTGAGCGCGAGAGCAGCCTGTCAGCCTCCGATGACGATTTAGCAATTTCACAAACAGCTTGAGTGTTCAGCGGGGCTGCCGACGTGTGTCTTCTCTCGCGCGCGTTTAGGAGTCGGGACATGACTGAATGGTCTCTTGCACAATCGGGCCATCAGTGCATCGTAACTAAAGTTTATAATTTTCAAGTCTTCTTAATTCTTATCAGTTTAAACATTCAAGCGGTTTTAAACTATCCAGTAAGCTACTCGCGCACTCTCTGAGAGAGCTGCACTGCGTGCATACATAGAGTACAGCTCGCGAGAAACTAAAGTAATTTTTCGCGGATTATATCGCTTTAATGGGGGGAAAAACACAAAATTGTGTAAAACTTCCGGTCTTGGTAAGTATACTCATAAACACAGTCGGTTATGTATAAAACGCATGTGATAGTGTGACAGACAGTATAATGAAAACAGCAATCGATCCGTGCACTAGCTGTAAAAGTGACAGCAGCCATAGGCTATGCGTCTGTCATTAATGTTGTCGTCAAAACAACAAAAGATAGCTTTAATTGTAATGAATGAGAATTATTAGCCTATGTATTTAATTTAATCAGGAAACAGAACTAAAAGACTAGTGTTATTTTACATTTGATTACTTTATTATGTTTCTGTTCCTTTCTTCATCCGGTGGGTATTACTTTTGGTTTGCGCCGTGTAGCCTAATTCACAGAAGTACTAAAAAATATTTGGCCTAAAAGTTAAATATTTTTTTGTCACGCATGTTTATTTCCCTCATATTAAATATAAAACGCATGTGTAGACAGATATTTTTCTAATGTCTGGACTCCTTTATTAAGGGAGTATGGATATACAAACAGACGTTTCGATATATTGGTATTAAATGACATTTGCAGTCAAAACTTGAAATATAGGCTACATTCTCAGAAAATGCATGTCCATAACGCAATTGCTAAATTTTAAATAATTATTCCGCAACTAGTTTTGTGGTGTATGTCTACGTATTTTATAATCTTAACTTCAAATAATACTAATAGTAATTTAAAGATGTGGTAGCATTGGATCTGGACGGGAAGGATAACTCTGGGAGTTGGAAGGGGTGTGTCGCAATTTTGCCTTCTCGCATGCGATACAGGTTCGTGGATCTGAGTGTCGCGATTTCGGTTTCATATCGCATATTGTTACAGCCCTGTAGCTAGTAGCCTACCTGATACAACTATAAAATAGCAAGGTGACCAGTAAAACTACAGCATACGACTACCCCTGGCTAATTTAAAAAAAACAACAACTTTAAGATGCTTCTTCAGGTTGGAGGTGGAGTCTTTGGACGCTGAAAGGAGGATGGTTGCTTGCAAGCAGAGGTTGCACTGCACAGTTATATTTGTTCTCCCGACTCTTTCTTTAATGTGAAATGCTGTTTGAATTTCCAAGATAGAAACGCATTCTTGCCCTGGCTCTGTTGTTCCGGCTCCTTCTCTACATCTAGCTTCTGCTGCTCCTCTTCTGACTCCATTGTGACTGATCACGCAAACTGCGCATTTTTTTGTTTTCATATTGGGGCTTCTGGGAAATGCATGGAGTTGCCTTAATTTATTTAGAGAGTGAATAAACTCACGAAACAGAAAAGTATCGTCATGTAATCCATTGATTTCAACAATGTAACTGTATTCTAAATACCAACTATTTAAATTGTAAATGTAACGGAATACAGTTACTCATAATTTGTATTCTGAATACGTAACGCCGGTACATGTATTCCGTTACTCCCCAGCACTGCCTGTAAGTTGTGCTTGTTCAAATTTTCAGGCTAAGTCAACATTTTCTCAAAACTCCCTACTGCAGCTTTAATGTAAGTGGCAATTGATAGCTTATAGTTGATAATATAGGCCTACCTAAAGATTCAATTACCCATTCATAAATTGCCTCATTCTGAATAAATCAGCCGTTTGAACGAATCGTTTGAATGACTCTTTCATTAAGACGGTCGCCTGCTGCCACCTACTGGCGATTTAGTTTCAAAGTATCATTCTTTTCAACATTCCTTATCTGTAGATTCAAAAAATATTTAAAAACAATCTAATAATCTCATTTAATACAGTTGTAATTTTTCAATGTAAATTAATTTGATTGGTAACAGCCTAGTGTCTTATTATTCTAATTGAATGTATTGATCAAATGTCAGAATTTGAAATGAAAGATGGAGCATAAATTTAATAAAATTAGGGGGGAAGATGCCCTTTATTAAAGGTAAAAAAATTATTCTGATAAGAGTGTTTTCCAACAGTGATGTAATGAAACATTGACAATTTAAGTTTGAAGGGAGTAAAGCCTCTGTTTAGGCTATTAAGGAAATGTAATTTTTCCCAAAAGAACAACTTTTATTTTAAATAAATGTTATTTTTAAATCAGCCTACTTCAGTGTGATATGTTACCATATGATCATGCTTAAATATGATCATGCTTAAGGTGCATGCCCCCGGACTCCCCTAAAGGTACCAAGCTCCAGCCACAAAAATACTGTGGGAAACACAGCAGGCAAAATGATGGTCTACGAAAAATACAAATTTAAATCAAAATTTATCTTATTAAAATATATGATCAGGATTTTACCACCTCCGTAAAGTTTTGATTAATATAAATTGTATATATCAATTTTAAATATTTACATTGATGTTGTGAGATTTTATATATATATCTCTCTATATATATATATATTGTGACGAATCTCCAGAGTGCACTTCAGCGTCACCCTGTAATTACTTCTCATCATTCAATCAGCAGCCAGGAGCAAGTGCTGATCGGCCACACCTGTGCTTCATTGAGAAGAGAGAATATAAGCAGAGCAAGAGAATGAAAGGGTGAGCTAGTTCTCCACGGCAGGAAATGCTAATAGTGTCTCTGCTTCTCTAGATTCAAGAGGATTAACTGATCAGCACTGGCCTTCTAACACTGGAAAGCCACAGACCTTCTCTGCACCTTCATCAACCTTTGAGCACAGTAATTCTCATGTTAAGATATTACTTAATGTTCAATAAAAAAAATCCGGGGACGTATACACTGCAAGTCAGTTTGGTCTGTGTCCTCATTCAGCCCGCCTATATATATATATATATATATATATATATATATAAGGATGTCATGAATCTCACATTTAGTTATGCTATAAATAAATTACAAGGAGGCTTCTATGCATTCAATATTTTTATATATTAATATCATGCATACACTATATACAATGTCAATATATATATACCTTATATATCAATGACATGAGGGTGAATGAATGAGAATTCAAATTTTTGATCCAAAAATATGGTCCAACAATGTTGGAAAAGCAAATAAATCGAAACTTTCCAAAATTGGTTTTAAATGGGGATAATTTGTTTGTTCTGTAATTTATATTTCTGTTGGGTTCTCAAACATAACCACATTAAGAAAACAATACAGTAGCCTATTTTTTGAGTGAAAATGTGGATTCAAATAAGTGAGGTGGCAAAGCCTTTATTTATATTTATATTTGCCTTGTATGTTGCATATAAGCAAAAGGAAATTGGTTGCAAAGGTCTCCATTTGAGACCACAAATTACAAGCATGCCTCTAAAAGAAACCAGAGCTCAAAACAAAAACCCAGGATAGTGGTCTCCTTTGAACATTTAAACCTGTTAAAATAAAACTGGCCGCAGCGGTGGATGCACAGAAGGCCTAAAAAACCCATAGCGGTTAAAATGAGGCACAGGAAACCCCCATTGTGAGGTGATCCTCCTAAACACACCAGCTCAGAAACAGGAAGCTATTTTAAAGATTCACACCAAATCTGGCCCTACATGATCAATAAATACCAGCACAGACTTTAAGCATGTGAAATATGAATCATTATGATTTCTCGTGTCTCATAAAGGTGTGTATTTGTGGTCAGTGGCCCCTTAATGTCATTGCATTAACCAACAAAATATGCTTATTTTTCAAGAACTGCAAGATAAACAGCATGTCCAATATGATGGAACTCTAACATCATTTAAAACGCAATTCAAACTTTAGCAAGTCATCTTGAACCACTAAACTCTGGGACATTGATGATTCGGTTTACAGCAATGTTTTTAAGTCGTGCATTAAAACATAATTGTGTTACTTGTATGACACGCTCTAAAAATAATGGTTCGAAGAGGGGATTTTCTGAAGCAATGCCCTAGAAGAACCATTTTAAATTTCCCCAGAGAACCATTTCGTGAAAGTTCTTATAAGAACCAGTTTTCTTAGATTAAGGAACCCTTTAATAATCTGAAGAACTTGAAAGATTCCATGGATGTTACATGTTTGTTATGGAACCATCCATGGCAATATAGAACCTTCCTTTTTAAATTATTTTACAGTTATTCCTTAAATAATACTCTGCTGCTTTTCAACCACATGTAGAGAACTCAAGATTTATTCATTTGTCTTGCAAAATATTATATCTGATATGCATATGCGTGTTTTTAATATGTGTTTGTCCTGTTCTTATCATGGACGTGTTTCCTGTTGTGAGAGGCGGGTAGCTGAGGAGAACTGCAATTATTTACTCACATGAGAGAAATATTAGAACAGTACACTATATCATGCTGGAATTTCCCAAAGTAAGGTCCTGGAAGTGGCTTTGCTCTTTCGGTTTGTATGTTCAGTCTTTGATCAGGGTCAGCTGTGCGGCTTTCAGAGTTCATGGCTCACGGTTCACGGTTCTGCCCCTAAAACTCCCACCAGACCCGATACAAGAAGAGCAGAGGGAGTGATGACCTCTTTAGATTATCTTAACGTCCTGAATGCTTCACAAAGTCTGTTACACAACGTCCCAAAATGTACTTCAGGCACACTTGCTTGAACGTCATTGCATAACACCACTCGCATTTTTTATTGCAGTTAACAAGTATATCCTTTTTTTCCCTCAGATTTAAATATCTATCTATAAAGAAAAAAAGTTGAGCTTGTCTCAATCATAGTGTGTCAGCTCCTTCCTGACTGCGGTTAAGCAATCTGATACTATCATCTACATGCTTTGGCCATGTCTGAACCGTCCCATGTTCCTCTGATAGATAGACTCTGACCTGCTTACCGCGCTGACAGTGATGTCTGCGCCAAACGGCCGGTGATGAAGGGTTAGACGTGACTTCCCGTCCCCCTGCGGGTCTCTTTAATGACAGTGTTGAGGCTCACGCAGGGTTGTGTTTTTACCATCACTGTCGCTCGGTTCAAAACAAAGACTCAGACGACAACCTACATTTATGGTATTTCAAATCAAAAAGTGACACATTTTATGATTAGATGAAAGGCTACTATCATCTTGCAAACTATTAAAGCTTGAGATGTTAAAAGATCGGTTGGACAAAAGGGAACGTGAAAACATTCTTAAAATTAAAAGTTCCAATTAGAACTTTAAATGAGAAAAAAAGTGTCTATACAGAACTATATTTGTTAGTGAACACTATTTTACTTCTGTATTTAATATAAAGGGACCGTTCATCAAAAAATGTAAGTTCTGTTACCATTTACTCACTTTCATGTCTTCCAAACCTGTGATTTGGTAGGTGGCAGTGTTTTTTTGTTGTTGTTGTCCCAACTCAGAGGGGTCCAGTGTTGTTTGGACACCAGTGTTCTTCAAAACATTATCTTTTGTGTTCTTGACACGAGGGGGAGTAAATTGTAACAGAAGGTCAATTTTTGGGTGAACTACCCAAATAAGAAATTAGTTATAAAACCATTTCTTCTTGATCAGTGAACAATGTTTACAGCATTTCATTTTGGTAAAAGGAAGCTCAAGCATTAGAACCAATGAGGTTCATTCTTGTGTTACGCATCACGTTTGAGCTTCTGCAAGAACCAATGAGGTTTGTTCTCGTACATCAAGCAAGTACGGCTGAACTTCTATTTATTTGAGCTGATCAATGTTTACAGTATATGTGAATTTGTATTTTGAAGGTACTAATATACCTATTCCATTAGCATTCCCATTCATCCTACTTAAAACGCCATTGCAGTTTTGGAAATACACAGCCTGTGTAAATACACATGCTTCATGGCGAAACCAAATGCAGTGTGATTGCACAATCTAGAACAAACACAAACCAACGTCCTGAACCCCCCCCCACCCCCACCCCCCCCAAAACAAACAAAAAAACAAGCAGTTGCAAAAACATCATTATAATATTTTCACAAGTTTTTTGTGATATACTGTGCATGTTGCTTGCAAAAAAATATTTAGTCAGACGGCATGGCTTCTTTTCAATGGCTGTCAATGGAGAAAGATGATTTTTGCCCCTTTGTTGTGGTTACAGCACATACCAGCAGGGACTAACTGACCCATACTAACCACACTAACCATAAACCCATGAAACCTATATACTATTGTTTTAAAGAACCCAGAAACCAATAAACTGATGTAATACAATGAACCATAGCGACTCAATAGATCTCACTGAACAACGTGCACTGATGAATCATGGACAGCCTTGTGAAAAACAAGTGTGCTTGATTGTATTAAATGTGCACTTGTAGTGTACAACAAATCCATTTAAAAAAATCTACACTTGAAGAGAGTACATGTTAATTTAAACGTTAAGAAAACTGTACATTTTTAGTCATAATCTTTTGTCATGCTTAGAAGTACACTTACGCAAAGAACTAGATTTTAATTTGAACTGTATGCGAGTCATTCAATATTACATTTAAAGCAAATATAATTAAAATGTACTAAATTACAACTTCATTGCAAATGTGTAATTACAACTATATTTAAATACCTGACACCCAGTTTCTATAGAAATGAGATTAAAGTATTTTAGTTCACTAAGTTAAGAATTTCGTAAAAAAATATGCTAAAGTACTTCTTTTTCACAAGGGCAATTAAGAAAGTGAACGAGCTCGGGATTTTGATTTCGCACTGACACTAGTTCTATGATGACATGAGCGTAGTTTTATATTGGTTCATGCTTGTGCGTGCCTCAGTGACCGCAGGTAAACAAGATCATGCCATCGGTCATTATTGGCTTCGAAACAACACAGATAGAGACTGAGAGACAGCCAGACAGAGACAGAAAGAGAAATGAAATAATATCGGTGGTCCCAGAGTACAGACTTTGCCTTTGGCCAGAGCAGACATGCCCTCAAACCCGAGCTGATTAGAGACTGTCACCACAGCAGGACTCACTAAACACACCTCTCTCTTCATCACTTACTGGACCGGTGACAACACACACGCCAGTCTACGAGAGTCATGATGAGCTGCCGTCGCCTACAGGGAAGCCTTAGACATCTCGCAATCATGCCAAGAAACACTGTGTAGGATTACGCTTCTCTCAATTGTAAGAAATACTGATGACCTGACTGAGTCTGAACACAATGGGCCTTGTTCATGAAAGATGAACTGAATGAATTATTTGTAAATCTATTCAAATGCAGATTGCCTCATTGGATTAAATTCAACATTTATGCAAGAAATTGAATTTACAAAATCACATTTTAGCCTTAATTTTGTTACTCCGATCAGTCCTTAAACCTGTCATTCATTAAGTGTAGAGGGCTTCGAAATAAATCCACAAATCATTTGATGACAAATGTTTGAGTTCATATTGAGATCTCTGTCTTTTGATTGCAAACATTATTAAAAATGTAAAAGTTTATTGAGAGAATACTTCAAAGTGTATTTTCATAAACTAAAAATGTGCTAGTAATCAGTACACATAAGTTCACTTGTAGTATAGTTGCAGTACAAATGTAAAAAATGTAGTTGTTAACTAGTAGTGCATTCAAAGTTTACTACTTAAAGTATACTTAAAAAGTATTTGGTTTGTTATACACTAAAAAGTGGGTCAATTTAGTTCCAAGTAGTACTAAAATAGTACACTTACAAGTATACTACTAGTACATTGATATTAGTACTTGCTACATAAAGTATACTTAAAATATACTTGAGCTTTACTTAAGAATAACAAAGATTTACAGAATTTTCTTAATGTTCAATGTAATAATAACAATAATCTTGAACAATCATATTTTTTACTTTATTAATAGTCCTAATACTGATACATTTAAAAACACAGCAAAATTAACATCAGAGATTTTATATATTTGTATACATTATATTGTATTTTATTCCAATGTGCTCTGTGAGATTTTCTTTTCTGAAGGGTGTATTTGTGCAAGCGAGGTCAGTATAAGTGCATGAACAGATTTATATTGAATGTGCATGTATTAATTACAACTACTCCAATTTAATGAAGCCATTATTGTTTATATGCCTGTACAGTCGGATGCGTGTGCATTATCTGCTCATTACTGGCAGAAGACCATCAGGCATCTCACCTCCACAAGCTAATCAGAGAAAACCTCATGTCAATCAACAAACCTCCTACACAATCAATGTATATGCAGACGTGTAGCTCAATTCACATGGAGTTCTAACGGGGAGATGTATGCAAATGATGCCCTTTATACGCAAGGGTCAAACACATCACACACACACACACACACACACACACACACACACACACACACACACACACACACACACACACACACACACACACACACACACACACACACACACACACACACACACACACACACACACACACACACACACACAGTGAGAGTATTGTTATGCTTGAACTTGAGAAATTGAGTCAGAAATTCAGAAAAATGTAATCTCTTTAGCTCATCAAGGTTTTATTTATTTAACAAAAAATGCAGTAAAAACTAATATTGTGAAATATTATTGCCATTTAAAATAGCTGTTTTCTATATGAATATATTGTAAACTGTAATTTATTCCTGTAGCTGAATTTTCAGCATCATTACTCCAGTCTTCAGTGTCACATGATCATTCTAATGTAATGATTCGCCGTTCAAGAAACATTTCTGATTATTATCAATTTTTGACATCAGTTTAATAGTTTTTGTGGAAACCATCTTTGATGATTAGAAAGTTCAAAAGAACAGCATTTATTTGAAATAGAATCTTTTGTAACAGAAAAATATCTTTACTGTCACTTTGGAACAATTCAATACATCCTTGCTGAATAAAAGTATTAATTTCTATTAAAAAACGTACTGAACCCAAACTTATGAATAGTAGTGGTTATCTACTTTTTTAGTAGCTGATATTGTAGCGAACTACATTTCAAAAGGGCCTGTGCCCGGTTGCATAAAGCACCTTAAGTTTTTCCCTTACGTATGATACTTAAGGGGCGATTTCCCCCCTTACCTAAGAGAATAACTTAAGGGTGTTGCATATAATCTCTTAAAACGGTTCTCTTAGGTAAGGGAAACATTTAAGTGTTTCACGACAGCAATCCTGGATTGACGTTATAAACGTTTGTTGTTGCCATAGATACGCAAAACACTAACACTAGCAATTTCGCAGTTTCATCAAATAAAGTAGGCTAGGATATCGGAATGGATAAAGGATAAAAGAAAAACAATTTTGAAAGGCAAACTAAATCCCAATGTAACTGCAGCAAAAAAACAAAAACAAAAAAAAAAAACAGAAACAGTAGGAAGAAATAACAACGGAAAAAATCAATGCAATGAATCTTGACGCGAAGAGGACGGTTCAGGATTTCCTTAAAAAATATGAAAACATCTCTTTGGTCGCAAAAAAAGAGCTGAGACTTATAAGAAAGAAACCAACAAAACAGGTAAGATTAAGCAAGACTACGCTTTTAAGACTGTATGCACCACACCGTGGTGATGAGTTCGCTTTATTGCTGTACAGTGTTAAGACCTAACGATTACAAAACTGACCAACAGCTTGACCGTTGCGTTTAAATGACGGGAAAGAGCCCCCGCAACCCGGTGAACCACTATGCTGACAGACGAAAATTACAGAAATTCAGCCATGTCGTCTTATTTTTGTCCGCGTTACTCTTAAGGTTACGATTTCCAAAGCTTAAGTTATACTTAGGGAAATGACCGTTAAGGGGTTTTAAGCAAAACTTAACGCTTTTTAAGGGATTACTTAAGTGAAAAAACGTCTCGGTTACGTATGTAACCCTAGTTCCCTGATAGGGAACGAGACGCTGCATCAAGCTGTGGGAACGCCTCTGCGTGTGTGCGTCATGAAGCACGTATGGAATCAGTCCAATGGAGAGACGGAACGTCATAGGCGGGTGACGTCATCGACCAGGAAACTATAAAGCACCCCCAAAACACAAGCGCGACAGCTTCTGATAGGCCTGAAGGAAGCGCTAACGGGCATGCTGGGAGTATGGCAAAACGACGCAGCATCTCGTTCCCTATCAGGGAACTAGGGTTACATACGTAACCGAGACGTTCCCTTTCAAGGGAACTCGAGCTGCGTCAAGCTGTGGGAACGCCAATACCCATGTCGCCATAGGAGCAAATGACCGTCATGTGGGAACTAGCGCACAGAGGACGAGAGCACCTGCGCCCCAGGAGTGGAACTTAAGTCCAATTCATAGAACTTAACAAATGTATGCGGTGAGGACCACCCAGCCGCATCACAAACATCACTTAGCGATACTCCTGACAACAATGCTTTAGAAGCAGCCATACTCCTAGTAGAGTGGGCTCGTAAAGCCAAAGGTGAAGGCTAACCAGCCGACTCATAAGCAAGTGAGATGGCCTCAACCACCCACTTGCTCATTTCTGTTTAGATGCGGGACACCCTTTCCTGGGTGGTCCAAAGCACACAAATTACTGTTCTGATTTCCTCCACAGGGCAGCTCTGTGGACGTAAGCGTCTAACGCCCTAACCGGGCAGAGAAGGTTAAGTTTCTCCTGATCTGATCTCACAAACGGAGGAGGATAGAAAGCCTGCAGCACTGTAGGTCTGACAGCATTAGTAGGGACCTTAGGGACATAACCTGGTCTAGGGTATAGAAAAGCCTTAACCATACCAGGCGAAAACTCCAGGCACGAGGGTGCAACCGACAGGGCCTGCAAATCTCCGATTCTCTTAAGTGAGGAGATTGCAAGCAGAAAAAGAGTTTTATACGTGAGAAATTTCTCAGAAACCTCCTCAATAGGTTCAAAGGGGGCCAAAGAAAGGCCCTCTAGTACAATGGCCAAATCCCAAGTCGGCACCCTCGCACGAACTGCAGGCCTCAGCCTCAAAGTGCCACGAAGGAAGCGAGTTATAAGTGGGTGTCTCCACAGAGAAACTCCACTGAAAGGACATGGTAAGCAGCTAGTACCGCCACATACACCTTTACTGTGGAGGGGGATAACCCTGCAGAGAAACGCTCCTGCAGAAACTCCAGCACTGCACCCACTGGGCCGTTAACTGGGTCCTGTCGGTGTTCTGCACACCAAGAAGCGAAAAGTTTCCACTTCAGGGCATATAACTTCCTCGTGGACGGAGCTCTGGAGTGAAGGATGGTCTCATCAACCTCAGTTGAGAGACCAGATTCTATGAGCTGGGCCCCCTCAGAGGCCAAGCCCACAGTTTCCACAACTCTGGGCGGGGGTGAAATATCGTACCGCTCTCCTGAGAGAGTAGATCCCTCCTGATCGGAATCTCCAAGGGAGAGCCGTCCAGAAGAGATATTAGGTCCGCGAACCATACTCGGGCCGGCCAGAACGGGGCTACTAGAAGTAGGCTGACCCCGTCCCGGCGAACCCTCTCCAGAACTCCTGGTAGCAGAGCAACCGGGGAAAAAGCATACAGACGTGACCTCGGCCACGGCTGTACCAGAGCGTCCAACCCCAGAGGGGCTTGCTGACTGATGGAGAACCAAAGATGACAGTGCGTTGTCTCCTTGGAAGCGAATAGGTCCACCTCGGCGCGACCGAAACTCAACCAAAGGAGCTCCACCACCTCGGGGTGGAGCCTCCATTCCCCCGGCCTCGGCCCCTGCCTGGACAGGGAGTCTGCTACCACATTCAAATAACCAGGAAGATACATAGCTCTCAGAGACCGTAACTTCCCCTGGGACCACAGGAGGATCTGACGGGTCAACTTGTAAAGTGGACGCGACCGCAGGCCCCCCTGATGATTTATATACGAGACCACCGACATGTTGTCTGACAGAACTAACACATGATGACCTCTGAGGTCTGCTAGGAAGTGTTTCAAAGCTTGGAACACCGCCAACATCTCTAGACAATTTATATGCCATGATAGATGATGGTCCTGCCACAGACCTTGGGCTGGACGACCACTCATGACCGCCCCCCACCCTGTGAGGGAAGCATCCGTCGTTAGCGTTACGCGACGACAAAGAGCCCCCAACACAGGCCCTTTGGATAGGAACCAGGTTTCTTTCCACATGACCAGAGCACGAAGGCAGCGCCGCGTGACTTTGATCGTGCGGAGGGGATTTCCCCTCAGGGAGAATCCCTTGGTCCGGAGCCACCACTGCAGTGGTCTCATGTACAACAGGCCGCAATGTATAACATTGGACGCTGCTGCCATCAGACCCAACAGTCTCTGAAACTGTTTTACAGTGAGTAGCTGGCCTAGCTTTACTTGTTTCATAGCTGAAAGAATCGAAGCGATGCGGGTCGGGAAAGTCGCGCCCGCATCGAGATCGAATCCCAAACGACACCCAGAAAAGTGGTCTTCTGAGAAGGAGATAATACACTTTTCTTTGCGTTCAGCCTCAACCCCAACTTTCTCATATGAGCGAGAACAACATCTCGATGCTGAACCGCCATCTGCTCTGTCTGAGCTAAAATCAACCAATCGTCGATGTAATTTGAGGATACGAATGCCCTGAAACCTCAGGGGCGCTAAAGCTGCATCCATGCATTTCGTGAAAGTGCGGGGAGATAAAGCTAGGCCAAATGGAAGAACCTTGTACTGGTACGCCTCGCCCCCGAAGGCGAACCTCAGGAACTTCCTGTGTTGTGGAAGGATGGAAATATGGAAGTACGCGTCCTTCAGATCTATCGTGACAAACCAGTCCTCGGATCTGATTTGTGACACGATCTGCTTGATAGTGAGCATCTTGAATTTTAGCTTCCCTACCGAGCGATTCAACAGGCGCAGATCTAAAATTGGACGCAACCCCCCATCCTTCTTTGGAACGATGAAATATCGGCTGTAAAAACCTGACTCCAACCTGGGAGGAGGAACCCGTTCTATAGCCCCCTTTTGAAGGAGCGCTTTCACCTCTTGTTCCATTACCAGAGCCTGCTCGGGGCCCAACACTGTGGGCAGAACCCCTCTGAATTTTGGTGGACGACACCTGAATTGGATAGTATAACCCTTTTTTACTGTGTGCAGAACCCACTGAGATATTTTTGGAAGGCTTTTCCACTCTGCCAGAAATACTACTAAGGGTACCAGTCTCTCGAGACTGGCCTCTGGTGTAACTTGAACAGCAAACACAGCGCCCTGTAATGGCGCACCGGCAGGGAACGACTGGCTTAACTGCTCTGAGACCCTCCTCAGAGGGGGCGAGCGTCCCTCGGGAAAGCGCTCGCTGGGACCGTCTGTGCCCCGGCATGAAGGCGGGGTTGGCAGAACGGGCCCCTGAGGGCACCGAAGAAGAGCGGGCACCGTGTAATGCGGTGAACACCTCTCTCCCACGGCAGGGACCACCCTCAGCACCCTCACTTCCTCTTTGCCGAAGCCTTCTTAGCCATAATAACTGTCCTCAGATCAGTTTTGCCAGAAGACTTCGGCTGAGAGTGCCGCGTCTGGTCCCACTGTTTGGAAGGGGGAGCGCGAGACGCGACACTCTGCTTCTGTTGCGCCCTATGTGAGGAGCTGACTGACGGCCTGGACTGCTCCCGCCCAGCAGTACCGGGGACATGAATTTTAAGAGGCATAAATTTCTGAAATGCTGCCGACTGTTTCTTCTCTTCCTGAAATCTATCTATGACAGTATTTACAGAATCACCAAAAAGACCGTGAGGATAGAGTGGAGCGTCCAAAAGAAAAGCTTTGTCTTTTTCTTTCATACCAGAGAGATTTAACCATAGATGCCTCTCTGCGGCCACCAGGGCTGCCATAGTACGGCCCATTAGCTTGGCTGACTCCTTGGTGGCGCGCAGAGATAAATCTGCAGCCTGACGCAGTTCGCGAACTACGTCAGTGCTGACCTCTTGAGTGTAACTCACATCCTTTAATAAGTCAGCCTGGTATGCCTGCAAGATGGACATCGTGTGCAGGCACGCCGAGGCTTGACCGGCCGCCGAATACACCTTACCCACTAAAGCTGACGTACTTCTAAGAGGCTTAGAGGGTAAAAGTGTTGCTTTAAAAGAAGATGCAGCTTCAGCAGATAGATGACTAGCAAGCGCCTCTTCTGCTTTGGGCATCGCCCCATAACCATGAGATTTAGCCCCCACAATGTTTGAATAAGTGGAAGTTTGAGGGCTGAAAACACGATAAGAGACCGGCTTTTTCCACGATCTCGAAACCTCTGTGTGGAGATCAGGGAAGAAGGGCAAGCACCGGCGTGGAGGTTGAGAACGGGAAGGCAAAAATCTTTCATCTAATTTAGATTTTTCTCTAGACTCCTGCCTAACAGCTGGCCACTCGATGCTTATCGAGCGAATCATCGACATCTCCCGCATCCAGACTAACAACATCCAGATCCTCCGAACTGGATAGTTGCAGTACCGGGGCCTCAGTTCGGGGGGAAGAAACCGCAGAGCGTGCTTCCGAACCCGAGACTGAGGCACTGGATCTAACAGGTAAGGTCTGAGATAGGGCAGAGCTGTCTCAAGCCCCGCTGTTAGATCCATCTGCGATCCCCACGAATGACGTCGCCGCTCAGCCTCGGCATAAGCGGGACCCGATCCGCGGGGATCGCGAACCGAACCACTCTCCTCAAAGAGTGATCGGCAGGAGCGGAGCGTTCTAAGAGGCAAACGCTCGCAATGCTCACAATCAGCCCCCTCGAGAGCTGACTGGGCATGCTGCACTCCCAAACAAACAACACATAAGCTGTGTGTATCCCTGCTCGTTAAATAGCGCGAGCAGGGAGGAACACACTTCTTAAATTGTTGTTTGCTCGCCATTGTCTCTCAATATAATATATATATATATATATAGTTTTTTGAAATAGTGAAACTCCTGCTTAGTGACAGACAAAAACACTTGAGACAGATCCACATATAGCGCTTACTGAAGGCAAAGAAGCTGTCGCGCTTGTGTTTTGGGGGTGCTTTATAGTTTCCTGGTCGATGACGTCACCCGCCTATGACGTTCCGTCTCTCCATTGGACTGATTCCATACGTGCTTCATGACGCACACACGCAGAGGCATTCCCACAGCTTGACGCAGCTCGAGTTCCCTTGAAAGGGAACAGCATTTAAGGGAAATTCTAAGTGTTTATGACGTTTCACTTAAAGAAACCCTTAAGTAACACTTAAGTTTTTTTTTCTGCAACACCCTTAGGTTTAAGGGAAACATAAGGGCGAACTTAAGGGAAAATTACACTTAAGGTGCTTTATGCAACCGGGCACTGATCGTTGTTAAATTACTTTAAATTACGAGTAGCTTGTAGTTTGGAAAGCTACAGTTTTAAAATTGCATCAACAACAACAGAAATGTCATGGGTAACACTTTATTTTAATAGTCCACTTAGTAACTTTGCACCTACATGTCGACTAACTCACATTAGAGTATTAGTAGACTGTTAGGTTAGGGTTCAGGTTAGTAGAATCAGTTGACATGTCAATCAGTTGACAATGCAAAGTTTCTTGTAATCAGTAGAATGTCTAAAGTGGACTAATGATCATATTTACCAGCGTGAAACGTAAAATTCTCAACTAGCTGGACATTTCTGACACATGTCCACATGAAAGAAGTGGGAAAGCAAACATACAGTCGATCTGGTGAATGTCCATTTTGTGAAGTTTCAATTTCAGCGCTGTACGGTAATGTACATTTTAATCTGACTTTAAATCATTACATGCTGGAAGAAGGAAAAACCTCCCAGGTTCAACTGAAGGCAGCAACTGATTCAAGAGGTGAAAAGGAAAATCCAGGAAAAGACAGTAAGAGAAAGATAATAAGACTCAATTAATTTAAAATCAATATATAAAAGCCAAGAGCAAGAATAAAAAGCGAGCGAGATGTGAGGGCATCTGTACGGAGCACACTGTGGGTGGACGTGCTGCTGGTCAACACTAATCAAACACTCACTAATGTTTCATTACAGCTCTATTAAAAACACTGAGCAACATCAGAAAACCCACAGCTCACCGAAAATCTCAGTGTAAGTGTGAAAACACTTCATCTAGCCAATATATCAACAGATGAATCCAAAGGTAACCCCAGACCGGCTTCCTTATGTGACGATCATCACAGCGCAAAAACTGGAAAAAATGAGACTCCGGTAAAATCAAAATTACATTCTAACATCCATTTAATGTTTTTATATACTCAATAACGTTCTTGACAATACTTACACATTTGTTTATAATGCCGAAGGAAACGTTATTGCTTAAAGTTTGCTCTTACGCAGCTCACAAGATAGAATATACACTAAATCTGTGTTCTTGATCTGAGGAGAAACAACAATTGCATATATATTTATGTTCATAAATATTTATAAATTTGATATTTTAATATAATAATAATTATATATATATATTATATATATATATATATATATATAAATATTAAAATAGTGGTAAATAGACTTCATGACAACTTCAATAATCATCTTTCAGGAATTTCACTGCTTTCTAAGAGAAATAATTATTTATACTATAACAATATATAACACATACAATTAAATTAAATATATTTTATAATCTAATTAATACACATAAAAATATATTTAATGATAAATAAATTTTATGAAAACTTCAGGAACCATCATCATGTAGGATAAACAATAAACATTAAATATTTTAGAATATAATATTACATACACTTATGTTATATAAACATTCATATTAAATAATTAAATATAAATATTAAATATAAAAAAATAGATGTAATGGTAAATAGATTTTATGACAAGTCTTCAAAAACTCTCAGTAATTTCGCTGATTTCTAGGAGAAACAACAATTAATTTTATATTATATTATTAAATTATATTATATTATTAAATATTACATTTGATTTAATGTTAATAAAAATAATGTTAATGTCAAGTGATGATCCTGTCTTACAGGATCTCCTAAAAACCACTAATGTTCCTCTACTAACACCGTCACAGACAGACGAATAGATAGATGGTGTATTGAGTGCGAGTGTTACTCAGATCTGGTGTGGGAGGGTCCAGTTGTGTGCGTTGTATATTTAGGTGACTGTGCCCGTGGGTTGCCGTATTGTGGGAGGGTCTGATGCACTAAGCCCATCTGCAGGCCTGAATTGTAGGTTGTGCCTGAGCGTGGGGACTCGAACTAAGATAAATAATGAGAGTGAAGCCGACTGAAATAGCCTCCCCCGTCGCCTCTGCGGTTCTGTCCCGCTCAGAGCCCGTCCAGGCCCGACTGCCTCTGCCTCCTCCTCTCTGGTTAGCGTCCTGCCTAAATTTGCTCGCTGCGCTCCTGTAATTAAGTGCGAGTGTGTGTGCCAGAGTCTCTGATACACGCTGGCAGCTGGCTTCACTTCACTACTCGTTTCTTCCCTCAGGAGATTCCCATCTATCACGTCTGATCACTTGCAAGGTGCTGGTTTATGGCGTGTGCCTTCATGTTTGTGTGTGTGTGTGTGTGTGTGTGTTATTAGCGAACACAATCATTTATTTTACAATGAACTTACCCTGCCATTCAGTCAGATGTACAATATACAATAGCACAAGGATGTTATAGGGAACTTCATAAATGAAATGAGAGTTGGATTAGGAGTGCTCTAACTCTAATTGTACATACCTGCATAATGAATAAATGAGCAAAATGAGCTGTAAAATAGTTTTAGATAATGTATAACATCACTGGACATGAAAATTTCTCAAAAGTAAAAAAATAGCCTTTTTCAATTCTTAAAAAATGCAAAATGTCTTCTTTTGGTGTCAGTGTTTGAGTCAGTCTATAATAGGGCGGCACGATTAATCGTAATAATGATATTCCATGTTTCAGTGTTAAGCACGCCACTATGTTAATTTACGCGTGAATGATTCAACAATGTTCTCTCAGTGTGAACATGCTGATCTTATAACGTACATTTGGGAACGCAAAATTTGTCATTAAACCAGCTGTTGTCAACAAAAAGAAGCTTTAAAGTCAGTATGTAATGACTTGAGTGAGTGTGTGAGTGGAGTCGAGTGATTGAGTGAGCGAGCGAGTAAGTGAGTGATCACCACTCCCCTCTATCCGCCCAGTAGAGGGGTAAATCATAGCACCCACCCAAACTCCAGCGGCCTGCTCACACTTCTGATTCATGCATTACATAAGGTAAACACACACACACACACACACACACACACACACACACACACACACACACACACACACACACACACACACACACACACACACACACACACACACACAGATCAGATGTGCATTTTCAGACCTCCTCTAACGTTCCTTCTCATATGAAAATCACATTGGATGACGGTCTGTCACCTGTTTGAGCTTTAGACGACAAAAATCGCTGTCACTCTTAAATATAAAGGTTCTTCAATAGTTCTTGGGCTCAGCAGAAAAAGCTCTTATAGTTGTGAATATTCTGTGTTGATGCATTTCCTTTTCAAGTGGTAAGTTACTGTTTGAATAGCCAGTAACCCTTAGTTTAACCATTTATACACAAACATTGGGGGTATACTGTACATTGTAGTGTTTTTAAATTAAATGTATACAGTGTAATATTTCTTAAAGGAATAGGTTACTCACAACATTCTGTCATTATTTTGTTGTTCTAAATCTGTATGACTTTCTTTCTTTATTTTCTTGTCCAAACAATGGAAGTCAATGGGCTCCGATGTCGTTCGATTCCCATTGTTCTTCAAAATATTTTTTTGTTATTAGTATATTAGTAAATAATGACAGAAATTTCCTTTTTGGATGGACCATAACTTTACATTTTTAGTACAGTATTCACAACACACATTGCACGGATGGTATTTTTAATTGCTTTGATAGTAGCAGACTACAATACGCTCATAAAGCTGGATGTGCATTATGAACATGCAATTTCCCTCTGGAGTCTAGACACACACGCACGCCACACGGGTCTCCCATCTCTGATCCGATCTTTCATTGTGCCGCTCAGATAAAAGTGCTTCTGCAGGACGGCGGTCCGTTAAACGAGTGTTGCCAATGGTGAGCAGTCATGCCCGAGAGTCCACACTGAAACAGGCTATTTTAACATCTCACCACCAAAGATGGCCTTACCCATAATCCCTCAGTGACCAGCCACGCCCTCCCTCCCCGCCAGGCTTCTGATAGCTAGCCGGAGTGATTACTAGTTTAACTTCCAGTGAACAGCATGTGGTCACCCGTGGACTAGTCTGAGTCTCAGACGGCACACACCCACAGTCCACTCGCTGACCTGTGAAAACCACAAGCTCCAATCGGACTGACCTGCAGGAGTCACATTCACAGGTTTAATTATCTGGGAAACAGTAAAGGAGGAGACACTACAGGTGAATAGGGTAAAAAACATTAACTAATTGATCTCAACCTACTTTCCCCAGATGATTAATCACAGAACACTAGAACTGTTTTGTATTACAAGTTTGCTGAAATGTTATGTTCAAATATGCAAATAAGTCATTATCTATTCAAATAAGCACTATTTGACATACAGTAGTGGACAAACGTGATGTCCGGCCTTGGAAAAATTACATCTTTACCCTTTATTCAAATATTATTAAAATTTTGTTAAAGCATTTTACATAGTTGTACTTGGAGTCAATTGTTTTATTTGTGATAATAACGCAAAGAAAAATGACAAATTGTGCCGACATAATTTTTGACCAGACTGTCCAAGAGAGAGAAAAAAATGAATATTAATAACTGATTATGTTGTGGTCAATGTATGCTTTTTCCTGTCAGCTTCTTTTTTTTTTGCATTGCTGTAGTTTGCATTTTTCACCAGATACCTTAACCAAGTTTAGTGTTTTGTTCTTCCCTCATAATGTACATTTCCAGAACAGAAATCTGAACGCTGGATAAAGCCTGGTTCAAAATTGTTGTTCCAATTTGTGGAGGTAAAGTTGTAAAACTGCTGAAATGGAGATTTCTGACTCACGACCTTTAAAGATAGGATCGTGATTGAAATCTACTGACTCAAGTAGAGAAAGTGCAATAAAATAAGCACTTGATGTGTATTTTGGATGTTTTCTTTCCACTAGTGTTAAAGAAGAAAAGTGATTGAAGCAAAATAACCCAACATTTTGCCTGTAGTGTCTTGCCTTAAAAGGTGGAGTTGATTTTATGAGCAGTTTTGTGATATTTTTCAAAATAAATATTTAAATGCCTCACCTCATTCAATTCATGTTTTTTTTTTAATTGTATCATCCTTATAACAATTAGCATTAGTGTTGGTCAAAGCTACTTATGTGTATGTGGAGAGGATGATGTTATGGATGAACTCCAGAGTCAGTCTGGCTACACAACTTTCTCCTCTACACACCACATAAAGAGAGAGAGAGAGAGAGAGAGAGAGAGAGAGAGAGAGAGAGAGAGAGAGAGAGAGAGAGAGAGAGAGAGAGAGAGAGAGAGAGAGAGAGAGAGAGAGAGAGAGAGAGAGAGAGAGAGAGAGAGAGAAAAAGAGTATAAAGAAGTTGGTAACCTTTATAAAACAACCTCACACTTCCTGTCATTTAAATAACAGAAGCTCTCGAAATGACTGGAGGAAATGAAAACTCTTTGCATTCAAGTGTGTGTGGATTTGATACAAGTGGTGGGTCCAAATTAACACTCGCCAAACACCAGATACGACAACAAAATTAGGTTTGGGAAGTTAATAAAAATCAACAGGTTGCAATTCAAATCCATGATATTCAAACCGTCAACTTGATGATCGTTCCTTAATGAAAATATCTCTTTTTTTTTCCTGTGGTTGTCTTTTCAAAAACGGTTTATGTTTGGCTAACTTAACAGTTTGCCACAAATGTTTGCAAGAAGTTTAAGGCCCTTCTTTAAAGATGGTGAATTTGCTGCAATGACAACGAACCTCCTGACAGTCTAAGCAAACGTGAGTGACAATGGATTCAACAATCACATTTCATTATTCATTCAGATCTCAGCAGTGAATGAAAAACAAAACATTTAAACCAAGTTAAAGCCAAAAACTATCTAAAAACTTTCATTCATTTATATGCAATAACACTGACTCCAGCAAAATACATGTGGAATATTCTTTGCCATCAAAATCTCTGTGAACAGGTGCAGTTTCAGTGATGGCTGAACATTGATCTTATACAGTACATGATGCTGCGAGTAAGATAAACACAATAACTTATTACATGCTTTATGTGCAAGAAGAAAAAGAAAAGATTTTGCACAAAAATATAGGTTTAATGAAAAACAAATCTAAATCTGATCAAAAATATAAATTTTAGGGCTTGCAAGAAATATTTTTGCCCAGTTAAATACCACCTACCATTGGCAAGTGTGGCAAAAATGTCATTTTTGTACTTTGACTGTGGGAAGACGTACCCAAACACTCCAGCGGGCAGGTTTAGACATGAGATCACAGTGAGGGGGTTTAACTCAGCACAGCTCAACCAGACTAGACCCACCCACCCCGAGAGAGAGAGAGAGAGAGAGAGAGAGAGAGAGAGAGAGAGAGAGAGAGAGAGAGAGAGAGATAGAGAGAGAGAGAGAGAGGGAGAGAGAGAGATGGGATGGGAACGGGGGTAGAATAGAGAGGAGAGGGCCGTGTGTGTGTGTGTGTGTGTGTGTGTGTGTGTGTGTGTGTGTGTGTGTGTGTGTGTGTGTGTGTGTGTGTGTGTGTGTGTGTGTGTGTGTGTGTGTGTGTGTGTGTGTGTGTGTGTGTGAGAAAGTGTGTAGGAGAGGCTAAGAAAAACATTCCGACCTGGCAGCAATATCACGGGAGAGAGAGAGAGAGAGAGAGAGAGAGAGAGAGAGAGAGGACTGGAGGAGGGTGGGTGAGGTAATCTATGAGTGTGTGGTTGGATTACATTCCTTGCCTTGTCCTCTCATGCAGTGGGTTGTGGGACCAGAGAGAGAGAGTGATAGAGAGAGAGAGAGAGACAGAGGGATGGCTGGTGTGAACCAGTTGGACCACTCTAGGGGTGTAGTCGACACCGACAGCCACTAACAGTGCAGTATATTCCACTAATGCACACCATTTCTCAGAATTTCTAGTACAACCACACACACACAAATACACACATTTTTTTATTATATTTATTCAGAATTTAATTTAATAATATACATTTTATAAATTATATTCAATTTTCTTTTTTAGACATACTGTATATATATATATATATATATATATATATATATATATAGCAGAAATACATATATACATATGTAAAAGCATAAATAATTTTACACAAGATTGTGAATGCATATATATATATATATATATATATATATATATATATATATATATATATATACTGTATACAAACACACACACACAGAGAGATATAGTGTCGCTGTCATGCGGAAACTTCTATATTTCTTCGTTTTTTCATAAATCATTTCTATTGGTCACCCCTTATATCTGTCTGTGGGCAGAGCCGATCCTTCCTATACGCAAACTAGGTAAGTTGCGTAGGGCCCGTGAACCACCAGGGGGCCCCATTGCTCACCACTATATAAATGTATATACATGACAGAAATTTTCTATAATGTGAATATTTCTTTATAACATGCAAATATATGTGCGGTGTTAACCAAACATTTGTGGAGTCATGTGAAAATATTTTTAATAATGTGTGTTATCTACTTCTGCAGGGCATATTTGGAGATTCTGCGTGAGACGCCCTCTGGTGTTCAGAATGTGCAGCATTTACTACTGATCACAGAGCCGTACTTCACTGACAAACTGCGCATAAATAATCGCAGCCCATGCCAAATCCTGTGCAGTTCAATTTCGGTTAATCGTGCAGCCCTAGTCCCACTCAACCTGAATTCACCCCTATAGAAATCTGGCATTGTAATTATTAATTTTTGGAAATTTGGGGGTTTTAAGAATGCACTGAAAGGGGCCCCTACACAAAAGTTTTGCTTAGGGCCCCCAGAAGTGTAGAATCGGCACTGTCTATGGGTTGTGCAAATATCTAACCAATGAAAAATTAAAAAAAACTTTTGACTAAACCTTGTCCTCAAAGTGTCAGTCAAACCTCATAACTCCACCCACTTCCAGGGGCGGCAAAAATTAATTCTTTATTTACAAATCCATTTACACAAGTTGTTTCAAACCTGTATGAGTTTCTTTCTTCTTTTGAACACAAAATATGCTATTTTGAAGAATGTTGTCGATAACAAGATGCAAAGCGTTACAAATGTATTGTCCTTTAGTTTTCAGACACCTGTTAGCACTGCCAGACCAGAGCTGATAACGATCGGAGCCCGATCAATCAGAGCACCCTTACCCAAATTACCCAAAATCCATCTATCACATTTGCATATTTAATTCAAATAATTTCCACCAACAACTTTGCTTTTAAGAGTTTAGTGTTGATCATCAGGGAGACAACAATGTCAGCGAAAGGCATGTTTAAGATGGATTTCCAGTCATCTATAAGGATGTCATATTGTGCAAAAAGCATTGCAAATATTTTTGAAATAATGGGCATTTGTGATACTTAAAATACTAGCTATGAAATTATCGATAGGAAGGCCATTTTTAATCTTTCTATTCTAAAAATATTAAAAATGTCATTTTAGAGTGCGATCAAACCAACAAATTTTGATTAGTTTGTTCATAAAAACAATAATAATGAGTCAAATAAATCTACAGGGACGAAGAATCTCCCCTGAACGTGTCACTAGGAGGGAGACGTTTGCTACCCATGTACTGCTGAGGGAAACACACACACACACACACACACACACACACACACACACACACACACACACACACACACACACACACACACACACACACACACACACACACACACACACACACACACACACAGGCACTGCAGGAAAGGAAGTGGTTGATTTTTTTTGCAGTTTCAGCTGAAAAAGTAAGTCATCATTTATAGGTCTGTCTCGTTTGAAACAATCAGTGATCATAAACCAAAAAAACTAGACCGTGTCATTCATGTTTCTGAAACAGAGAGATTTAAAGATGCACAAAGGTATAGCTTACAACTACTCTACATCTTACAGCTAATGACATCAGTAGTACTTTTAGCAAATGTTTAAAATGAGATGAAGACTCTCGTCGTATTGGTAGTCAAGAGAAATGCTCATGAAATCGTTTCTGGCATCATGTTTCTGTGTGATGCTGCATCCACACCGATATGTGTCAGTATTCAGAGTTTAAGACCACCGTTTCATCGGCCCACGAAACAAACGAATGCGACTGCTCATTTCTATGTTTCTGATAATCCAATAGGCGTTGTTGATATGTGAATGTGGGCAGTCCTGCGTTAACATATTCATCTGTCTGATGAGTTGCGGAAGTTCAGAACGAGTCATTTGAGTATCTTTGTTTCAATGAATCTCTTTTTAACCTGAGGAAGAAGGTTGCGTTCTGAAAGTTACAGTATGTTTTCAGTGTCAAACAGCAAACTCTTATCTCAAAAGATCAAGAGAGATTAGAATCCTCATGATGAGTCCTTTAAGAGAGAAAGAAAATGTCATTTTTGTCTTATTTTGTCAATCGTGTGATGTTCAATGACCATTACCATATACTCATCAGATCATGCACTCATGAGGCCCGTTCACACCAAGCACAATAACTATAGCACAAACACAATAACTATATAAAAATAGCAGAGTCCACACCACAACTATTACCATAACGACACAGAAGAATGATATCATCAAAATCACTTTCAGGACGATTTTTTTTCCAGCTGATGAACGATAAAAACATTGAAAGCCAATCAGAATCCATCCTGCTTTAAAGATCTTGAGTATTTAAAGCGACAGACGACAAAACTGCAGCGTGCCTATATAAAATGAAATCCATAAAATGATCCAATGATGGAAAGCCCTGAAAGGTTCTAAATATAAAGTTCTATACATGGAACCCTTACTTCTGTGTTGTAATCAGTTGATTAATGATACGCCAATGAATTAAAATCCACCTCCAGGGATCAAAGTGCTTGAGAGTGATTTGAGCTGGGTAAACATGTATTAATCTTGATCTTTAAATTATGCCGTTTGCGCAGTGTGAATGACACACTAATGTGTTTAGCGCTGTACACTTGATGCATTGTATAATTATCTGCGCGGTACACACCTGCATTCACAAACACCTTACTCATGAGCCTCACAGAAACATGCCCGCTCCTTTCTTTAGGTGGGTATTAATGAAGCGGCCCACATATATCCAGCCCCTCCCTGAGTTTAATACGACACTGAATGCTGGGAACGCAGCCATGAAAAGAATCAACACGTATTTACACATCACACCCATATACACATCTTCTACGGGGGCTGCGGTCAATGTATACAACAAATATGAGGCCTATTAAGCTATACAAGTATACACTTACAAAATAAGCACTACGGTATCATTCTTTACCAAGAAGTACCATAAAAATAACACGGTACTATGTGATTATCATATTCATATACTATGGTATATTAATAAAACAGCATACGTATTGGATAAGTATTAAGAAAATAATAATCAATAAACATTATTTAATATATGTACATCTTTTTTTTCATTCAGTAAACAATAAATAAATAAATTCCAGTGTTTTCTGTTTTTATATTGATTAATAATAGTATTTCATATATTAGTAATTAACAATTCACTTTACCTGTAAATGTTCATTCTGACCTCTCACAAGGCAAGGATACACATTCAGAAATGTTTATGAATACAATTGATAATATACATATATTTAAGTTGAATTTGAATATTTCTCTGACTTAAGTACAAAAAACAATGTATAATTCCTCTGCGATTTCATTAACCTAAAATGTGGCGAATACAGTATGTTCTGCATTTATTCAGAATGTACAATGTAAAATGTGGTGAGGCAACTAACAATTAATTAACATCTAAATGTACTGGTTATATTTTACACACAAATATTATTTAATATGACTAAATAACAGTTACATTAGATTTCACCAATAAGAGTCATTTCTAAGGGTCAGACCAGGTAGAAAGAGCTTTTACTGTATACTTTATCAAAATAGCATCTGCTACCATCATTTGACCATCAGAACTGCCACACTATATTTATGTAGGTGCTATAATAAATGAAGTTTGTCTGAACAATACACTCACAAAACATATTTCCCAGTAGTAAAACTTCAAATATGCTTCTCTGACTTAAAGGAAAATCCAATAAAATACATTAAATTGTTCACCTTGTGAATAGATGCATAAAATACATAACACTGTGTGTGTGTGAGTGTGCATTTATGAGATTATCAGAATGTAAACATGTTGCTGAGTTTGTTGGTATTAGTGCATAACACACTGCCAGTGTCTGCAGGTACGCAGGGAGGGTTTGTGCTTGGTGTGTGTGTGTGTGTGAGGTGCATGTCAGGTGGACACGTGCGGCTGGCTGCCAACATACTTTTGGTTTGGAGGGAGGGCTGGGTGGGTGTGAACTTTTGTTTAGTGTCTCTCTCTCTCTCCGTCTCTCTTTCCCTCTCCCTGATTCACGACACACCTTCTGTGCAAAACGCAACTCCTCTGCTTATCTCTCTCCCCCTGCTCTCTCTCTCTCTCTCGTCTGTGTTCACTTTCACATGTTTGAATCGGAGGATAGCAGTCTGTTTCCTGACACGCAGAGACTTCTCTCCAAGAAGCAACTCCACCAGCAACACCTAAAGGTCAGCAACCACTTTCTGTCTCTCTTGTCTTTCGCTCGAAGTTTGTTTCTCTCAGTGCCTGTCTAACTGCTCCATCACTGTCTGTGGTGAAATGTAAAGGCTTTGTGATGGCATTTTTTTCAGCTCGTCTTGTGCATCTGTCATGTAAAGTGCACTAGATTCTGCGGGACCCCCCCACCCCCTCGTTTTCACCATCTGTGTTTAATTAGAAAGTCTAATACAGTAAAATGAGATGACAGGGCAGGGACAGCGGTCTGATGCTATCTCAGCATCACTCAGTGTTGCCCTGCAAGAGAACTCCAGTTTGAGACAAATCAGGCTGTGAGCAACATTATCCATTATGCCACTACAGCGACTAAACAAAAAAATGCAAAGAACCAAATTAAAATATGAGGAAAGTTTACATAAGTAGTCAGAAATGATCTGCACTTATGAATTTCATTATACGTCACTTGAATAGCATAATATTGCAATCTCAAAAACGCAAGCTTTTTTGTAATCGTCTCATTCTTCAAATCAGTAATGTAACGTACATATGAATAGTATTTCAGTAAAAACTAAGTTAAAAAAATCATGGTTCTGTTTTGTAAAGGTTTTACTATTGTATATTTATTGGGAACAGTATAAACATTCATTTAATAATAATTGATTTTGTTGTCATTTTTCAATTTCAAATTAGTTTAAGATTTCTGGATGATTTTCAACATTTCAAATCTTAATGTCTTCCACTATTTCAAAATAAAAAACATTCTTTACACAAATTTAAAATAATGAAAAAATCCAAAAATGAACAATTTAAATGGCACATTCTAAAGAAAAAAAACCTTTCAATTTCATATATAATTTTTTTTATTATTATTAAAGGTTGCTTTGAAAACACCGATCATCATGTTTCCACTATCTACTGTGACTTTTATTCTGAGAAACTTCACATACGATGAGACTGTGAGCAGCACTGGCCGTGTCTAAGACGGAATACAGGAAACATCATTCATCTGCTCTCTTTGTGAACATAAGCCGAGACTCTATCAAGAATCTGGAGGATTAAATGCTGAAGTATTCAAACATGTAGATTCAGTGCACTCGGGTAAACTGTGTGAATACAGTATCCACACACACACACACACAGAGAGAGAGAGAGAGGGGGAGCTTTGTTCGGTGTGGTCAGGGACACCGTATATCAGGTGAATGGGCAGATGACCGCCGGTCTCAATTATTCATTCATTTTAATTGTGGCTGTGACGGGTACCAGATTTCCTTTCAATGCCAAGCAGCTGCTTTCTGATCCATCACGGCATGTTCGAGCAGCCCTGATTAACCTGACATTAACAGGCCGTGATTACATAAAAACTCCTGTGGTGGGAGTCCAAACCTCATCGAGCGAGCGAGAGAGAAGAAGCGGAGAGCAGCGTGAGGGAGTGGGGTTATGCCGGGATACGCACCACGCCTTTGTCTGTCGAGTCACTAGGACAAGGTTTATCAAAGTTGAACCTGATCCGAAGCAGTCTTTTGTTACACGCCAGATACTTTTACACTGGCGTGTTCTCAAACATTAGAGAGTGTGGTGCGCTCCACGCGGGAGGGTGTGGGAACGAGGTAACAAGAACAATGATTGGGATCTCAGTGCGGTTCTAGATCACTGCTGGGAACAGATACAGAACAGATCCTACATACGCACACACATAGAGAGACTACAGACATACACACACAAACACAGCTCAGAACAACACTAGGGTTTTAGAAAATCAGTGGCGATAACTATCGAAAAGAAGCTATATATATATTCAATACATTAAAATAGCTATAACTTTCAAAAATACAATATTTTTTTAATATTCAAAATACAGTGTTGAGAATACATTCAATGTAATCGATGTATTAAAGTTTTTTCAAGAAGTCTCTTCTGCTCATCAAGGCTGCCTTTATTTGATTAGAAAAAACGAAAAAAAAACGTACTGACATCAGCTTTATGGTAATCAGTCAGTATGTCCAAACAATAGCTTGTTTACTATATAATTTCGAAGACAAATATGGTTTGACTGACTGTCTGGAATAGAGACTTTATGTTTAGTCACAGAACAAAACAGATATTGATGAGGGATTGTGATGTGAGCAGATATAAATATTGATTTACATATAGTGTTGCTCATGGCTGGTGCAAACGCATTGCTTCTTTTTGGGTCTAAATAATTTTTGCTTAATATTAAAATAACAAAAAGAGTACTTTATATGATCATTTTGCTACTGAAAATAACATTTTGATTCGATAAAGTGTTAAAGAGAGTGAAAATCATTCAAAATTAACAATAAGCACGGTGGGATATCAGAACTGAAGATTATCAATGAAAAAAGGACTTTTGACATCGTAACATACGTCCATACGTAACAATTAATTGTTACACAGCTTTCTGTAATACTTAATTCTGATTGGTCACACGTGGTATTATGCAGTAAAAGATGTGTGTGCATCATGACGCTAAATTAAATAATGTATCATTGTCCCAGGCAACCGATGTCCTACATATATGTGCTAGTTTCATTACTGCAAAAAAAGAGTGAAATTATTTAGTCAGAGCTATTCACCAAATCTTTCAGTGCTAGTTTCATTATCACACATTAATCCCCCTCAGGTTGAAACAAACCCCTAACATCATCCTGTCAGGGTTTATTTGGTGATAACGGATGATCATTTCTTTTAATTTTGTTTAACAGTTGTGAGAGTAAATCTGTGGTTTGATGTTACTTAATGGAGACTCTGCTATGAATGTGTGTGTTTGTAAGCAGTGAACCAATCAAATAAAGAGTGAGTCTGTCCAGTTCAAGACCCAACAAGAAAGTTAGGGGATTCACATCCGCACACACAACATTTCTGTTTCTGATGACGCCGCCGCCCAACAGCACACTCAAACAGAGAGTGAAATATTGACTGCCTATATGTCATTCTCTTTCCTCTCTCTTCATCTTCAAAAAAGCATTTGTGGTGATTTAGGTAACGCTTATCTGTCAAACAGTGAGGACTGCCCTGACCTCAGAGTGAGAGACAGTTAAACTCTCCCAGACGAATTTCTTTTCTGCAGCATAAAACCGTTCCAATGAATGTGTCTTTTTCTGAGTCTTTTATGAACCTGCTTTGAATAACCAGCTGTTAAACTGATTCACTCAAAAGTTTAACGGTTCATCCATTCAAGTACCTGAAGCTGATGTCATAGCATGTTCATTTTAAAAGCAACTGACCACGTCACTTGGTCATGTAATTTCACTATCACTATGGTCACGGTGAGTGAGCTGAGCCGCTATTTATAAACTCTGAGCGCTGTGATGGCTGGGATTATATGATATATCTTTAAGAATTCAACAAGTGTTTTTCTTTAGAGGCTCCTACACATCACAAGGTCACATGACTAATCGCCCATAACAAACAGGAAATTAACCACACATTTAGGTCAAAGTCTCCAGAAAGAAGAAACAATTTTATGCATCTATAATGACTCTCTACAGCTAATCTGTTTAATATAAACCAAATGGATTAATCGAAACATGATCAGCCCTTTAGGATCATAATCGGATCTAGATAGATATTCTACAATAATTACCATGTTTAACAAGACTTTACAGTTCTATAACTAGACTTTATATACTTAATAACATTATCAAACTCATATTAGACTTATAACAACAACATTTTACTGTTCTATCACTATAACATATTATAATTATATTTTATTGTAGCCTAACTGTACCTATTACCTACTATACTATAACCAAACCTGATCAGACTATAATAATCTGTTTAACATCAAGACTAATCAAAAACTAGACTGTACTATAAACACATTTTTTTAGACTTTTTAAAACTTAACTTTACTATTCTATCATTAGACTAAAACTAGAGCTATTCTTTACTCTAACCAAACCAGATTCAACTTTACTATACTATAATGTGTTCTATATCTAGACCAATTAATAGCTAGACTATTCTATAACCAAACTTATTATTAGACTAATTATAACTACACTTTACTGTTCTACCAGTAGACTATACTAACCAAACCTGATTAGACTTGACTACACTATACTGTTCATATACCTGTAACCAGACTTTACTTTGCTATACCATACTAAACGTAACTTTGGTATAACTAGACTATACTTCATTATTCTCTACTTTATCATACTAAACTTTAATAGACTTTACATACTACAACTATTCTGTTCTATAGCTAGACTAAACTACAACTAAAGTGAACTACTGCATTTTCAAGTGTATTCTATTCTCCAGCTATACTACTTCCTGTACTGTAACATAGTTTAGTTTCTTTCAGCTGACATATCTTTCTGCTCGTTTAAGCCTGATCTGTTAGATTTCAGCGTTGGGCCGCTGAAGTCATGTGTTTGACTGATTTCTACTGGTCTTCTATGAAAAGTGAGTGTGATGTGAGCGCAGCTGATTGAGGAACATCTAAACTCCTGTAGGTGTTTCCTGTGTGAGAAGAGTCACTGTAACCAGTGGCAACTCCCAGACTGTCTCCTCTCTCTCTGTTGCTCTGGGTAATCTACAGAAGCCCAAACACACACACACACACACACACAAACACACACACACACACACACACACACACACACACACACACACACACACACACACACACACACACACACACACACACACACACACACACACACACACACACACACACACACACACACACACACACACACACAATTATTGAGGGCAACGCACCACAACACACCTTTACGTAGAGAGACAGAGCTCAGTTAACCACACACACCGAGAGAGAGAGAGGGAAAGCGGGCCGTTTTGAAATGTTCCTTTAAGATTTTGGTTTTGAAACTGGGTCCACCCACTGGTGTGAGAAAAGAGGAGAGGCACAGAGGAGGGGTGTATGGAGAGAAAGAAAGCGATAGAAATGTGTGTGGGCTATCATCACTCACTCACTCACTCAGTTTAAAATAAGGACACATTGATCCAACCCCCCCCCCCCCCCACACACACACAGAGAGAGACTGGAGCAGATACCTCAGAAGAGGAGTTTAGGCATCGCAGCGGGCCGCTCTCGGGCCTGATGGACTGACAGTCGGGCTGTATTGTGTGACCGCAGGAAGTACACATGATTGATGAATTACCTCAGCATTTGGTAGCTGCTTGTTATAGTATTGTGGATATTGTGTCGTGTGACTTAAACAGGTTTCCAAAAGGCCGATTAAAGAGCAGTGCGGCCGATATACTGCAAATATACAATGGAAAACAACACATTTTACACAACATTATTACAAAATAGAAGGAAAGGTTTACCATATATTGTCAAAGATGGAGTCTTGGCCTGGCAGGTCGTGCACATGCCGGGCTACCCAAATTAATTCCAGCTTGGGTCATCTACCGATACGGTTCCCACAAATTGAAAAAATCTAATTTCAGACTGTCACTGTACAAACTTTACTCATACATTCATAAATTATAAATTGTATAAAGTATTGAATTAATATGTTTATTATTAACAATATTCAAATTAAATAAAATATATTAAAGATTTTAATTTTAAAAATGTAAATATTATTCATAAACACTCATTTAAAAAAAGTTTATATATATATATATATATATATATATATGATTAATCACACACTTTTATCTATTCTAAATGTCCCTTGATTTCTATTTGTCCCATTATTTTTTCTAATTTTAATGCTCTTCTCAACATGGAAAAGTGGATCGGTAGTAAGTTTGTTCTTAGCTGTGGTATGCATGTGCTTCTGTCTGAAGTCATCCATTGTAGAGCTTAGATCGGGCCCAAAAAAATCAAGCCCGACCCTACCCGAGCCCGTGCACATTGTGTCCGAGCCTGGCCCGGCCCGACACATTAACTGTAATTATGAGCCCGAGCTAAACCCGACCAATTTTTTAATACGGGGGTCGTTATAACTGACGTTCTTAACTACTTTCTATGTTACTTTCTCCCGCCCGCAACATTTTTGTCCCACTCCCACCATAGACTTTTGCCCCGCAAATAGACTTTTTTTTGCAGGCTACCTCCAAATACTTTCGCCTACGTGTCGCCACCATATACATCAGCACAAATGCTCCTGATAAATTATTTGTTATTAAAGCATTAAAACCCAAACCACTGTCATAACATAAAAGCAAGCAGGCTGCGTGCATGTGCACTCCATTAAAAATTCCTAAAAAGCTGACATCAGTTCATCACAATCTCACACATCTCTGTTATTATCAATGAAGCTGACTGCACAATGAATCTTTCATAATATGTACACTTTGTTTGTTATAATCAGAGGATTTGCCAGCATACAGAATTCAGCACTGAACAAAAAGTCAGTTTTGGCCGGTGAGGGCAGTCTATTTTAAATGCATCTGATTGGCCATTGCGTTCAAGAAATCAACACATATGTCTGTGATTGGCTACATCCCTCAACGCTGCAAACATGTTATAAAAAGAAACTGTAAATCGTTTCTATTTTGTTTTAGTTGTTCATGTTGCTTTTCTTCAACATATGAATAAAAATGTAGTAGTTTTTATGTTTTATTCATAGATATTTCTAGTTTGCGGGAGTCCCGCGAATCGTTTCATTCTCCTGTACCCGCACACACAGAGTGAGTGCATTACTGCCCGCGCCCGCACTCAGCCATCAAATCTAGTCCCGCGCCGCAATCTATTGCATTGAGAGTGCACGTCTCTAGATCGGCGTCTATCCACTCAAAACGTAACGTATATATATATATATATATAGTAGAAATATAAAAAAATAGTACATGAAAATGTATGTGATTTTAGAACACACTTATTACCAAATCAATTAATATGTAAAATTAAGCAATAGCTATTATTTGTCTGGTTAATTGTTCTGTTAAATATATTATTTGTTCTGTTAATTGTTAATAAAAAAAACATTTCTTTTTTAAAACGGGTCCATCACTATATATAACATGATTTTTTTAGGCATGCTGAATATCCAGTCGCATTATACATATAGATTTCAATGAACTGTGTGCGTGAGAAAATGTGTGTGATATGCGCTTGCATTTTTTAGCATGAAGCGACATATGTGCATACAGTTTGTGACTGATCACTATGAAAGCGTGCATCTTGTGTGTGTGTCTATGAGTGTGTGTGAGAGCGCGCTTTGACAGACATCTGTCTCCTGTGCCCTGCAGCCTGGTTGGTTTTAATTAGGTAGAGCCAGAGGGCCTGAGGGCAGACAGGGGCTAGTCATAATCACTCACACACACACACACACACACACACACACACACACACGGGCCAGCCTCCCCCTCACAATCCTCCACAAAAATGTCCTTTCAGAAGGAGCATCTCAAAAACACAAAAACACACACCCTCACACACTCCATCTGTCGCAAACACGTGTGAGATCTGAGTTTTACATGCATGATTAGTTTGATTAACGACATATTAGGGGATGTACATTACAGTACATTTGAGCTTGAGCGCTGGAGTATCTGACGTCAAGTATGTCGCAATGACCGTATTCACATATGAACACCAGCACAATGCCGTAATCACCAACAGGATAATCTGGTTTTCCTTTAAGCTGCAACTTTCTGGGTTGAAGGTGTGTCAATTACAAAATAACTGCTAAAGTTAATTGGTTTCAATCATAATCATTTGTAATTCCTGCAGCTTAAACAGTAGAGCGTCGTGTTAGAAATGCCTACGAATGCATGAACTAATAAAATGTACACCTTCAATACAATAACAAAAAGCATCTGCTAAATGTAAATGTAATTGTTCATGTTTAATGTACAATTTAGCTTGTATGCATTTCGATAGGCTTGCACAAAAAACTATATTTTATCATCATGCTCCACTAAAGGAATAATTTCTTGAATCATTATCAATATTTAGTTCACACCAGGGTTGTGCCAATAGACGACAGTATCATGCAGGCCCGGGGTGGGTAATCGGGAGAATCGGGCGAATTCCCGGTGGGCCGCTTCACTTTTGGGACGGTCGAGGAAATTTTTTTTTTTTTTTTTTTACATTTGTCACGTTTACATCAGTACAGGGGTCTCCAACACGTCGCTCGCGAGCTACCAGTAGCTCGTGGCCTGATTGGAGGTAACTCGCCAAGGGGGCGTTCACGAGTTCACACATACATGAAATCAAATGTAATATTAATGTGTATTTGGCTTGCTGTCCGGGGGAGGGCTCCGAGCTCGGAATTTTGCCGAACCCAGAGTACTCCCCCTATACTGGGGTAAACCCAGCCGAGTGTGAGGTGATGGGGTGGTGGAGGGATGCTGAGAGACTTGTCGTGAGACAGGAGTTGAGGAAAAGCTTTATTTATACCGGCTTCCTCTTGAGTTGATTGGTTGATTACCTGAACATGCTCCTCCCGAACTTTGTTACATAAAACTTCATTTCACATATTGCATCTTTTGCGCGCTCAAGTTCGTTATTTCAAATGTAGGAAGCTCATAATTGAAGCGACGCGCTCATTTTGTCCAGGCGCAGCGAGATGAAAATATCCATTAGCTACTAAAACTTCTTTGCCATTGTGGAGAGTGCAGACTGGTTGCATAGCAACGACAGACGCCACGGGAAAATCGGACCGAATTTTACTATTATTAATAATAAAAGATAAGCTAATGTGCATTGTAAACGTTAGTAATTTATCTTTTCTGACTCATTCTTTTTATAAAAATGATTTAAAGGCTGAAATATGCGAGGTTTCTTTTTATAAATCTTTTTTGTCAAAACTTATTTTAACTTGTAGTCTACATGTTAGTAGATAACATGTCGCAAGACACTCCTTTAAAATCTGCCCATCATTTTAATGTTGTTATTTTAATGTTTATGTAAACAAAAAGTGCATATTAATTCTAATTATATTTGTTATTTGCTGGTTTTCGACATAAAACTGGGTGAATTGATTTTATTGTTAGTACTTTTTGAACAGTATTCTGTGATAACCGTCACCTTTTTGGTCACTATAATCATGAAATGAAATTTTCATGCCATTTCATCTCTAGTGCACTATAAAATCAACTATAATTATGTGTTTTTATAGTATAATATGCAAAGTACAATTTTCTTTAAAAAATAAATAAATCTCTGATTCTGTTCTTTTCTCTGACATTTAGAGGATACCAGAATTAACAATATGAATTAAAGTTATTTCATGTAAGAAAGAGTAGTATGCTTTTGTTAATTTATCAACCTATCCTTGTGGAATAGTGGAATATTTTTTTGTTAACTTCCCAGCTTAAGTTAGTAATTATGATTTAACCTTTACATTATTTGTTGAACCATGGTATTAATAAAAACTACACAATAGTAAGAGCTGAACTGTTACTTTTATTCATCCAATTTCCACCACCATGGAAAAAGTGGGCCGGTCTTAGGCCTGAAACTCCCGGGCTGAAAAGTGGCCCCACTCCGGCCCTGGTATCATGTATCGACGATAGTCTGAGATATCGCTGATGGCAGATGCATTTGACGATATCAATACGATAATTGGCTATTTTTACCATTAATGTATTCAATTATTATTACTATTATTAATATAATAAAGCTAGTATTGTTATTAAATTAATATTATGAACTACAATTCATTTGCCTTGCCTTTAAATTCATAACGACATCACCACATAGCCTAACACTTGCGACAACACAGACATGCGCGTATGAGGACTCCTCTAAGAAAATGTTTTTAAAACAGACTAAAAAACTACATCCCATATCAAAATTGAATTGCATGGTGATCCATTCACAAATTGTCAAGAGTGCTTGTTTTAATAGGCGCATCATTCTTATACAGATCCAAGATGAAAACGGCATCGTTGTTCGTCAGTATTTTGTTTCCATAGCACATTAACAAAACGTTTAATGACACTAATAACACTAAAAACAATACAATTACTAAATATTAATAATAATATCACTAAAAAAATATAGGCCTAATAACAGTCTTTAGTTCATGAACACAACACTCTACCATCTGTGAAAATCAAAAGCAGCTTCAAACACTTGTTTAACAAGGAATATTCTTCACATTTTTTCACTGTCATTAATGTAGGTCGACAAGAGAAATATTAAGCCAGTAAATTAAGATAGTTGCTATACCGTTATATCCATTGCCGTCTCTGAGAGAATGAGGTGTTAATGCAGCGACAGATGCTGAAAGCTCAGTCAGTTTCTACTTTCACTTTCAGAGGATGAGCATGCACGTTCTTAACCTGATTATGCTGAATAAACTGACAATGCATGTGGTCATGTAAACGCATTAACCTGTTTTCCTTTATCGGAGTCAAGTAACAAGTTTATGAATAAGCCGATCGACTCAGCTAGATTTTTGCCCCTTTCTCTGATTTCTCCCGGCATTTAAAACACATTAACCGCGTTCTTTGGGCTTATAGAAGTGCGCATATGTGAAGTGCATCCAGACAGAGAGAGCACTAGTAGGAGGACACATATCGCAAACTCTGACTCTTTCTTGACCCAAGAAATTATTAAAACTTGTTTTCATCTCGTGCAGAAGTACAGTCAAAATGCTGCATCTGTAACGGCATGAGAGGATAATGTGTGTCCGTAAAGTTCCAGCTGACATGTTGAAATACTCTGAGTTTTACTCTACTTTTTTACCTCACTATACCGGGAAATAACCTGATCTAGCCTATTAATAAACACTCCACCTTTGCTAGCAAAATAGAAAAAGATTTTGTATATAAAGCGAAGTAATAAAACAAGCAAATTAATGAGTAAATAATCAATAATCAAATAAGTAAGCCCCACCCCCTCACGATAATATCAAGTATCGCCGATCTCACAGGCTGGTGATAGGACGATATGAAAATGGAGCATATCGCCCAACACTAGTTCAGACTCACACACACAGACTGACAAGCCTGACCAAGACAAAAACACTTTCTTATCAGCAGCATTTCCAAAAACTATCACTGTTTCTCTGTTGTGTGTGTGTGTGTGTGTGTGTGTGTGTGTGTGTGTGTGTGTGTGTGTGTATGTGTGTGTGTGTGTGTGTGTGTGTGTGTGTGTGTGTGTGTGTGTGTGTGTGTGTGTGTGTGTGTGTGTGTGTGTGTGTGTGTGTGTGTGTGTGTGTGTGTGTGTGTGTGTGTAGAAGATACCAGATAACGCAGATGAAGCCGACCAAAAGACACAACACATCCAATAAAAACAGGAGCTAATGTGTGGAGGGGTTTACAGATGACCTTGTCGCATATTTTGGGCTCTCTGTATGTGTGTGTGTGTGTGTGTGTGTGTGTGTGTGTCGTCCTTGGACGGCTGTTTCCCACCCTAGTTGGTGGGTTTGTCTGTAAGTGGGCAGAGATGACAAATTTTTCCCACAAGGCCACACCCTTGAGCGCCAAAGCCCCCACTCCCACAATACATCTATGCACGGCGTCCCAAAATTGAAAATCCAAAGGCTTAGGATATCAAACTGATGAACTTATGTATTAAACACACGAGCAACCGTAATAAAGATTTTTGACTAGCAAATTAGAAAGAAAGAGAGGAACATCTGACCTTCCCTGAAATGAAACATCACAGAGTCAGCGAACACACAAGGGTCTGTATGAGAAGGATGTCAGTCGTGGTTCTGAATGAGTCTCGTCTTCGTCTGACTGCTGCTGTGAAAAAACAAACAACACATCAGTTCTCACCTAATTCTGACTGATGAAAAGACATGCTAAACAGGGTTATTATAGTTCAAACTAAAACCTTAAAATCATTACTTGAAATCAAATAAACCATTTTTGGTTCCTCAAAGAACCTTTCCTCATCACTTCTTAAAAGAACCTCTTTTTTCTTATTGCGGGGAACATTTTAATATTCTAAGCAATGTGTTACCAATGCAAGTTCGATTTAATGTGTCATTGTGTTACGATTTTCAAAATGTGTCAAGCATGTGAATTCATAACACAACACAAATTCCTGACACATTCTCTGTGATGTCACAAATTGCTTTTCAGGGTTTTTAAAAAAAAGTTTTATTTTGTAGTTCTTTAGAAAACCACCAATGCTCCGGTACCAAAACACTCATCTGAAGAACCATTGAAGAACATTTATTTTTTGACAACACAGAGAATGCATCAAGTACTTGTGTTGTGTTATGAATTGCGCTTGACCCATCTTTAAAGTCGTAATGCAAAATAAATGTATTCTTCTTAGAGTATAAAACACTGTCTAATACAGGAATCTGTTTTAAGGAACGTATAGAATCACCTGTCTGAGGTTTCTATGACAACTAACTGAAAATATCTTCAAATAATATGTCTGTGTGTGAGTGTGTGTCTCCATAATTAATTTGTCCATCTCTTACATTTTCACATCTTGCATTCGTTACGTTCTCAGCAGCACAAAGAAATCTATCTAAATCATATTTTACCCAGTTAAACGCTGGCTTTGGTAAAAAGTAACTGTGCTGTTTAAAAAGCAGGTCATGATGAATCTGTCATAAATTACATAACTAGGTGGATTCTTGATGTCATTTAGGAAATCCTGTCCGTGTTAAAGCGTCGAGTCATGATTTAAAGAGACAGATTCAGGGGAAAATGTCACAGTGCCAAAAAACACAAACAAGAGAGTCTGTAATAGTTTTATGTATTTTGAAACAATAGATTTGAAGGAAACGCACTCCCTCTCTCTCTTTTCACACAAACACATGCTCGATTTCTGAAAAAGTACCGCCATTTCAATGTGTCTGTCTCACATATTGTACTTTTGTTTTCATAAATGCAGACATCTGCAGTGTAAGGAATTGAATTGAACTTGATTGAAATGAATTGAAACATTATGATTGTGACAATGTCAAACATCTTTGATTATCAGAATCTAAACATGATTTTGAAGTTCACATTGATTTTAGCTTGAGTGAAATTTTTTACTGAACAAAATAGATTTTTACTGTTATCCCTGACAAGAGAGTTGTTGTAAAATAAGATCTCATTGACATTACATTAAAATAAAAATATAAATGAAATGAAACATTGACCGCTTTGAGTATTATCTGATGAGATTGTCCATCTTCTCAATGTCCAGCTTTAAAAACAGAAGATAATAAACATTCATTAAACTGATTAATTCATGATATATGCCAACATTTACATACCCAGAGGTATATCTAATAATCTAAAGCTTTTTTCAGAAGAATCACAGAATGAGCTGAAAGGTGGGAAAAAAATGTTTTGTGACACAGAAACTGCTGCACAGTCACATGTGTCAAATACACTGGATTTTTTTATTTTTAAGAGTATAGAAATATTTAGAAACATTTGTTTCACCGAGACATAAATTAATGTAATTGAGCTTTTATTAAAAACTAGTTGTATTACTTTTGCACACATTCAACTACACTACTATGGAAATTTAATCCAATTATGTATAATATATGATAAATTATGGAAACCAAATAAAATTAATAGAATTTTAAAAAAAAAACCTACAATAAAGCAAACCTAGACAGCAAAGTGTGTATATATATATATATATATATATATATATATATATATATATATATATATATATATATATATATATATATATACACACATAACATTTATATTATTAAACTATAGATATATAAAAATGTTAAAGAAAATTTACATTACTAAAATATATATAAAAAAGTACATATATAAAGAAAACGTTTAAATAAAAAGTGATAAAGAAAATATATATTATATTAAAAATGATAAAGAACATGTAAATTATTAAAATATATATTGTTTATTAAATTTTTTAAAGAAAATGTTTTATATTATTAAACTACTTTATATTAAAAAATTATATACATATAAAGAAATATATATATATATATAAATATAAATTTGAAAGAAAACATATTATTAAAATATATATCATATATTAAAAATTATACACATATATATATAATCTGTACTATACAAATGTACTCTCACACAACTGTGAGTATAAGTTTACAAGTTAACTAACTGATTAACTGTCTACCTCTGGTTTAAGTTTCAACGAAGGGAAATTGAGGAACATGTAGTCTGAGCTGCAATATGGGTCAAACCACACGTATAAAACAACCAACTTCTAATTAACTAGAGAGTCGTAACGTCTCAATTCTGCCATTATATAAAGTGTTGCTTCATTAAACTGAAACACATGCAAAATATAAGCAGCAAATCTGACCTGTGCACCACAGGAAACGATTTCTATGACATACTATATTCTGCAGAAACAGAAAACTAGCATACTAATCTTCCTTTTGCTGCATTGTATGGCTGTCATACTTGTGCACAGCTGTGTTAATAAAGTATCACTGGTATAGAATTATAAATTTTCTGTTTACATTTCAGTTATTTATTTGCTTTTAGTTTTAATTAATGACAATAACCCTGGTGCACATTAAGTCATTTATCCTGCATGTATAGATTACATACTACATTTGCCAAAATGTAGTATACAACCAGAGAACAATGCTTCAGATACTGTATCCAACAATGCATTGTGCTCTGGTCGTATAGTTCATTTTGGTAAATTATAATGATAAATCACAATATTATGTTTAATCTAAGACTAAGAAAACAACTGGATGCCACTAGCCGAATCAAATCCATTTAGTTCATGTGACAGTAATTTTTTAAAGAAACACATACATCTAAGACCATAAACAGTGTATATTGTCCAGTATTTAGTAAGTTTTAAGAAGTAAGAGTAGTGTGCTATTGTGAACTTCGGGTCTTCTACCTTCGTCTAATTCATCTTCTGAAGTCAGCGCAAATGCATATATAGAACTGGTACTTTTCTCTCTCTCTCCCTTCATTTGTGCCCAAGTTCGAGTTGCAAATCCTTCACGAATAAAACTAAAAATTCATTTTGTCTGACCCCAAATCAGAGGGTTTGTGCACCATGGGCTTTATTACATACTGAGCTTAAACTGTGTTGTGGAGGAGGATGGGTATTATTATCCTGAGCTTCCCACCCAGCTATAAAAACTACATCGCCGCTCTAGAGTAGATCCACCACCTCCTCTCTCTCTCTCTCTCTCTCTCTCTCTCTCTCTCTCTCCTCCTTCCTGTCAGCGTCCACACAAACCTCTCAGTCTGTCCGCGTGTGCTGTTGTTTTGGGCTTGTAGTTGGATGCTCGTCTGTGCTTTTTTGTGAATGGAGAGGAGAAGCTCCGGCAGACAGTATGGACAGACGTCTTTGTGTCCCTCAGAGACGGAGATGAGACCGGCTCAGATCTGAGACCACACTTAGTCCTGGAATAAAATCACACACACACTTAGACACACCTGAGGATCTGGACGGGTGAGTGCGTTACTGCTAACCTGTTTTCAAGAGTTGTGCGTGTGTGAAAGTCTGTCTCAGTGTGTGTTTGAGTCACAATGCGCACAATATTTGAGTCTCTGGTTGACATGTGCGTTCGTACAAGCTGTTTATGTTTGTTTGTACGTGTCTGTCGGGGATGTTTGTGTGCATCTCAGGTAGAGAACAGCATGTCTGTGGGCAGTCATTTGATGACTCATGTAATTATTTGGGCCATTCTTTAGATGTCGTCTCCAGAAAATGAGTGTGTGGAGTTTTGGCCGGCTGTAAACGCAAACTAACACAAACAAGTAATGACACAGCAAATCGACAATTACACCAGACACCGCTGACTCTGATGTGTGTGACAGAAGCATAAGTGCTCCGTTATCACAACATGACTTTAAGTTACTTACTTTATAAGCTGTTCACACTGTAAGATAAAGTGCACTATTTCATTTCTCATGATCTTTTAAATGCGGCCCAGTGATCTAAACAGATAATCGACCCACACGCAGAATCACATTCATCGTAACAAACAATTTTCATATCATCTTTAAATATACATTATTGCTCCAAAGGTCATTAAGGTTTTAATGTTTTTTCAAAGTAGCCTCTTAATCTCACCAAGGCTGATCAAAAATACAATCAAAAAAAGTAAAAATGTGGAAATATTATTACAATTTAAAATATGACACTGAAGGCTGGAGTAATGATGCTGAAAGTTCAGCTTTAATCACAGGAATGAATTACATTTTAATATTCCAATAGAAAGCGGTTACTTAAAATTGTTATAATATTTCACAATATTACTGTTTTTACTGTATTTTTGATCAAATAAATGAAGCCTTGGTTTAGCAGAAGAGACTTCTTTTGAAAAACCTTAATGTTTCCCAACTTCCGAC